>NC_139951.1:10315365-10357865 GCF_963454915.1 Gymnoscopelus microlampas
GGAACCTTCATCTCAGTGTAGGCATACACGTGCCCCCTATAAACTGCACAGCATTTATTTTACCCACTTGGACCTTTTGAAAATGTCTCAGGCCAGGCTACTAATTTCAGGTCTAAATAACACTGGCATGCTTTAATAAGATATTATTATTTTATTCTCCTTGAATACGCCTATAGTAATAATATACTATACTATACTGTATATTCATACACATCTCATTTTAAAGGACCACAATGGAAACAAGCTGTCAGCTTTCATGTGTTTTTCAGCATCTTAATTGGCCTTGAGCCAATAAGTTTAGATCACATTCTTACAATCCTATCCGGAAATGGGGCACATATTTAGTATTTTATCTTCAGCTTGTAGATCTGCTATTTTTGAAATTATTTGAAAAATATCAAAAATATTTGTAAAAGTTTGAATAATAATATATTTTTTACACAGATCTTCTCCTCTTTTCCTCGTTTGAGAACCACTGGTCTAGGCTATATGTAATATCTTTGCCCTATCTGTGACCTGACCTCCCTCATAACTGAAGCTCCGGGACACTGTCCCGAGTCGTTAAGATCCGGCTGTGAGGACGACCGGCGAAAATGTCAAATTGAGCTGCAGCGGAGGGCGAGGTCACTATATTTGTCACTTGTGTGTACATATTGCATTCCATTTTCAGACGCGTATCCTTGTTTAACGGTCACCTACCTGTTGCCATGCTGAGTCCTACTGCTGCCAATAGCCAGACCCACAATGGACCTCTAAGGCTCCACATGTTGTCGTCCATGCGCATAATGGTCACAAAATAAGGCTGTAACTTAAAAAGAACACAGGATAGCGAATGACACAACCAGCCTTAATGCAGTTGCTGTAACTGAAACTGAATATAGCGGTGACAGCGCACAAGCTATAACTTGTAGAAACATGCTGAAGTCAGGTTAGCTGGAACGGAATATGGAAAGTGTGGAGAGGGCGGTATTTTTTTTCACTCATTCTTTTTCTTTCACAGTAGCCTACTATTTAAAATATTTGTTTTTATAACGTAGTTATGATAATTTTATATTGTGGGTGAAACATGTTCTTCTTGATTGATTGAATGAATAGACCAATTAATTGTTTACTAACATTGAGACTGGATGCGCAGGTGATTGTTTCACGCAATCAATTTCCAACCAGTTGTTTCGGGGTGCGCTAGTTTCAGCACATCCCAACCCCCTCTTGTGTGTTGGCTAGCGAGGCGCGTCCTAGCGAGACCTGATAGAATGGGTTTCATTTAGCGCATACTGGTTGCACGCATACTGGTTCTTATCAGTGTGACGTCGTCTGTTAAGGGGTCTATAGCCTACTTTGTCTTTATCAACAAGTTTGATAACAGTAGCCCACATAAGAAAGTTATGCTAAAATTGTGGTCCATAATCATGTCATAGATCATGGGCTATACTATAAAATATACACCCCCTTCCCCTTTTTTCTTATCCAAAAACATACAGTCACATGGTATTCGAAGAGGTAAGGACAGGCGGGAAGTAGCACCAAAACCATCTGGGCACTAGGGACAACTGGGCACCAAAACCATCTGGGCACTAGGGACAACTGGGCACCAAAACCATCTGGGCACTAGGGACAACTGGGCACCAAAACCATCTGGGCACTAGGGACAACTGGGCACCAAATCCACCTGGGCACTAGGGACAACTGGGCACCAAAACCATCTGGGCGCTATAGGGACAACTGGGCACCAAAACCATCTGGGCGCTATGGACAACTGGGCACCAAAACCATCTGGCCACTAGGGACGATTGGGCACTTAGGGGTGGAGATAACTGGACACCTGGACGAGTGGGCACCTGGAGAGGTGGTGTAGGTTAAATATCACTTACCAACAACAAAGCTGCATGCAGCTGCAGCTGCATGTAAAGTTAAAAAAACGCTTGTGGACACAAATCCTAATTCAAGTGCCCACTCGTCCATGTGCCCACATGTCCCTAGTGCCCACTCGCCCTAGTGCCCAGTTATCCCGGTGCCCACTCGTCCAGGTGCCCAGTTATCTCCACCCCTAAGTGCCCAGCATCCAGGTTTCCACATGTCCCTAGAGCCCAGATGGCTTTGGTGCCCACCTCTCAGGTGCCCACTCGTCCAGGTGCCCAGTCATCCCAAAAATATTGTGCCCAGATGTCCCTAGTGCCCAACTGTCTTGTATTCACAGAAGACTGGGCACTTGAGAGGATTCATCATGGATTGTATGGGAAAACTTGGTGATATTTGGGGGGACATGGCACCTTTTGGGGATAACTGCACTATCATGTGTGAAAATTGTAATTCTGAGAAATAGCCTTGAAAAGATTTTGACATGGATTTGCAAGTGAGAGAGAACAAAACAAATGAAGCCAAAGCACTTCAAAAGGTTAAAAAGCTTTAATAGAAAGGCTAATTTATAGTGGAACAATTAAGAAAACAAGTTAACGTCAATAACCGTCAACAATATTTACTGTAAAGAATGTTCTAATATGCTATCTACGCATACGTTCTTGGGTAGATGGCACAGGTGTATTGTTTGTGTAACTTAAACAAAATAAATAATTAAATGAGTTACTCTGCAGATAAGTTTTGAGGTCTTGTCCACCGACACGCATGATAGTAGGCTGCTATTCTACAATCACTACTCTCATTATGATGACATAGGCCTATCGAAATGCATACAGTACATGTTATTTTGCTCTCATGTAAGATAATCAAAGATATTTCTTGCCAAGTTAAATAAAAGTTACAAAACAGAATGCAAATAGGTTATTCCATGCATATAGTAAATACATATATTTCCTATACCTATAATGTTTGTACTTTCTGTTTCTAATTTGAAAGTCTATCTGCTGTGCTGTGGGCTGTGCAAACAGTAAATCACAAAGGAAATCGCAAAGCAGATTTACAAGCTCACAATATGTCGCAATTAATACACTTTAGATCGGTTTGTAGATTGAATATTTTCCCCAGAGAGATTTGGTAATAGGTAAAAAAGGAGCGGAACAAGTATAGAGCCCTGGGGAACCCCATTCAACTAAGTATACAAGGTTTAATTCATTTTGATTACACTTTTGGCAGTGACAGGCAGAGGCAACAGTGGCAAAGAAATCTGTGTAATAATGGTGCTGTAACAGGCCAATTCGAAACATTTGGGGATGAGTTTCTTCGGACAGACAGACAGACAGACAGACAGACAGACAGACAGACAGACAGACAGACAGACAGACAGAATCACAGGAGTCAAAACATAATCCTTCTTAATCTTCTTTATTTTCTTAGCGATTATCCTTTAATTGCTTTTTCCATTAATTGAAGAAGCGCAGGTTTTTTATACATTAACAAATCAACTAACCACTTTAGCACAATTTTATACTTTGTCGTACAGCAGTGTCATGCAAAGATAGTGAAAATAGGCGTGCAAAAATAGTGAAAATAACAGCGTTGTGAGCATGTAGATTGGCTATTTTCAGTATTTTTTGAAAATCTTTGCCATTTCTTGCCAATAAAATATGGATTGATTATTAATGGATAATTTTATTACATTATATATTATATATTTTTAGCGGTGCCAACCGCTCTACACTTGGCTTTTACTCCGTGTCTGTGTGTCCGTATTAGCCTGGGATGAGCACGGCGTATGAGCCCGGGATGAGCACAGGATTTTAAACAGCTATAACTCCAGTTTGCAGCATGCCACCAACTCCACAATTTGGTATGTGGACTTAGACCACCAATAGGGACCAGCATGAATTGCTGAAGCCCCGCCCCCTCTGTCTTCCCATTGGCTGGCCTTCAAACAGCCATAACTCAAGTTCGCAGCATGCTATGGAGTACACATTTTGTACATGGACTAAAGCCAGCAATAGGGACTAACTGTCATTACTTAAGCCCCGCCCCCTCTGTCTGCCCATTGGCTGGGCTTTAAACAGCCATCATTCCAGTTTGCAGCATGCTACCAAATTTAAAAATTTGGTAAGTGGACTCAGACCACCAATAGGGACGAACTGAAATGAGTTAAGGCCCGCCCCAAAGGCACCGCTTCCTTCACACAGGGTGTGATTTTTTAATAATGGATTAGTTCCATTAGTTACTCCCCTAATTCACTTCTTTCTTATTTTTAAAAGAGGGTAAAAAGTGTGTCTTGAAGAAAACGCACAATGGCTGAAAATCTTGACAGGCAGAAATGGTCGCGGCTTCTATGGGGAGTTGTCATGGGTCAAGGAAAACTTGTATTTTGGACTGTACGACCTATGGTTCAAGAGTTGTAGGCTAAAAGGTGAATCGGCCTGTTATAGCACTACTATGAGGCCTATTTAAAAAAATCTAAGGGTGGCTTATTACTGGGAGTGTGCGGATCAGTCCAGCCTGACATTAGCTGTTCACAGAAGGACAGACGGATGGGGGTGAAAATATAATCTCCTGCCTTAGGCCATCCAGCCTGACGGGTGATGGAGATAAAAAGCATCTGTGCAGTGATAGCTCTGCAGTGATACCGCCACTAGAGGTCAGGAGATGCTCATTAGAAAATACATCAGGGCTGCTCTGTTCAAAATCCACTGCTATTAGTGTGCACAGCTGTTGAAAGCATTTGCAAAATAAAAGGAAACGTAGGTAAATACATTTAAAACAAGAAGAAGAATATCCCAGTGCCCAAATATGTCTCCTCAGATATTATATTGTCGCTGTCGAGTCGGGTAGTTAGCCTATTGATGTAAAAGCAGGCATCAGATGTAACCATATAGTCAAATGGTCACACTGACAATGAAGGAACACATAGAGATTGTTGGGTCACAGTTGTGATGTTTCAAATCACGTGTTTCTGGTTCAGTTGGTTCTCTTCTGAAGTTCTTCTCTCCTGCTACGGTTGTACCCTGGTTACAACATTAAGACAAAGAGAAAGAAACAGTTACATCTATTAGAATGAAAAATAAATCATGCGAGCATGTGATCAGATCAATACAAACTATACTAATTTTTATCAACTGTCACATTAGAATAAAGCAATATGCCCCAAAAGGCTGTAGTTTACTGTCATTTTACGGCTATGGGGCATTACCTCCTTTCCCCATATCCGCTATGTGGAGGCTGGAAAACCTGAGCTGGAAAGCTGTTTTTTGGGTGTGCATGCGTGCGTGCGTGATTGTGTGCTTGTACCGTAATTCTATAAATGATTCTCAACTGTAAGCCAAAACAAAGGCTAAACCATAGAGACCCTCTCTCACAATGAGCCAGGTTCAGGCTGATGACCTACCACGGATGGTTCCAATATAGTAGGCACTTGGCAGCAGGAAAAGAAGCATCACTCTGGAGAGCACCAACATGAGCCAGCTCATACCACAGTCACTCACATTGCCGTCACTCTCTTCATATTGGATCAATAATGCCACATATTAGTACATTCTACTACAGTCTAGTTATTTCTAGCTCATGCAAATGTTTTATAGTATAATAAAGAACACATTTAGGGCTGCAACTATTAATCAGTTTCTCAGTGATTAGCCTACTTCTTTGATGAAACAAATAATCAAGAGCGCATGTTAAAACATATATATTTTTTAATATATGAATGAATTGATTAACCTCTTAACCCTATTTTATATTTGTCAATCAACAGTGTCATGCAAACATAGTGACAATAGCAGGTAAGTTCACACGTATCGCAATGCATTGCGTTGTGAGATTCTAGATCTGATATTTTCACTATTTTTGCAGTTGGATGAAGTGTTGCACTACTACAGTACATATAAGGAACATTAATCACACTGGAACCATTAGGTATCCAGAAGATGGCCACCTGTGCATTTCTATGGCAGGACTGCAGGACCACATTGGATATTGGTAGTGTTTCATTACGCTTTTATGTCTGTCTGCATACCAAAGTCACTGTCACTTCTGTCACTGCTGTTGCTGCTCACACTGCTGTTACAGTTGCAGACACGGTCATTGAGAGAATTATCTGTTCATAATGGATGAATAATGACACATGGTATTAGTGCAGTACATTTCTAGTACAAACTAGTCCGGCGATGCCCAACCTGTGGGCCGTGATGATATTACAAGTGGGCCCCCACATAATTGATATGAAAAGATTAATGTAAAAACATTGTCATGGTATTTCTTTCTTTAGAACCTTGAAAAATGTTTCAGTGTGATACCGATAAATAGAAACTAAGTATACTATAATTCTATTGATCCAAACACGCACACAATCAATTGTTTGCTGAAAATGCACACAACCTACCCATCTGACCACTTAAAGGTAGGGTAAGTGATATTTTTTGGTATATATTGTTTTTTTTTTTTTGTTAAAAAGGTTAAAGTACTATATTCTGATAGTATTCATTGCTACAGAGCGTTTGTTCGGTCACAGGGGTATCTCCAGGTCAGAATATAGAGCTATTTAACACTTATTTTAACCAAAGTAAATCACTTACCGTACCTTTAACATAAGTGGTCAGTTGGGTATTATTTCAAAAGTTGTTGTTGAAAAGTTGTAACATGGTAAATATACTATATTAATTTCTAGTGAGTAAAATGCATAATCTGCCATAAAATGCAAATAAAAAACTGTTCTACATTGTTCAGACCCAAATCCACCACAGGTCTCCACTCTTCAGAAAAGGCAAAGGGTTTCTCAGTGTCCCAGTCTGGTACCAGGTTTAGAGTCACTATTTGTAGGCCAATTGTAATTACCCTGTGTCAATCAAATTGGGAATACAGAATTAATTTTAAAATATAACATTTTTATAAACACTCTTATGGACATCTTGTCTGCAACCATAAATTGACTAGTCTACTATTCTCTGAAATAAGTTACACCTCTGCACCTGATAGTACATATGAATGAATACATGAAAGGAAGCGTAGCACAATACTCACTGAATGAAATCCTTGTGGTGACGTTGCCATATTTGTAGGATGTTTCAACTTTTTCCTCCACAAACCAATGCTTGGTTCCACAGTAGTAGAGACCAAGGTCAGAATCAGTTACATTCTCTATCAGAAGATCAGAGGATTCACTAGATTTGTAATACTTTAAATTAGAAGGGGGATTTTGTTCATTAATTTCAAGAGTAGGTTGGTTTTTATGAGAGCAGTTCCTGAACCACAGTATGGAAGCTCCAGGTGATTTTCTGCGATCACAGGAGAGAGTGATGTTGTCTCCTGGTCTGACTGTCAACTCCACTTCGAATCCAGAGACACCTGGAACATAAAAACAATAAGAAATAAAAATAACCACATCATACAGTACCACACACACTTTAACTCCACAGTAATAGAAGAACAACCTAAGAATGACAATAATTCATATCAAATTACAATATAAGACCTCAGGTTTACCTAGTAGAGCAGCTAAAATCAGATGCAGCGTTGCCATGTCTGATGGTGGAACGAAGTTGACAGTGACAAAGCTCTTTGACACTGATGTCAAATATCATATGCAGGCAGACTTCTACTAAACGATAAACAAATTGTGATTGGTTGGCTGAGTGGAAAGTTTTCATGTTGTGGTTCTTTTCTATGACAACAGAGCGGTATGAAGCTTTGGCACGTTTTTGTGGTCAGTGTTTTAACATGCAGTGAAACAAACCAAAACGTTCCACCCCTCAGAATACCACAAGTCCCAAGGATTTTTTTGTGTTAGCCCAAGTGTTTTACGTATCAGTCCTAACTCAACACCACATGTTCCATTGTAGTTAGGCCTGTAAACCTGGCAGACTGATAAGTTGTGGCCAGTCCAATGCTTTTGATCTATTTGGGCAAAAGATAATATAGGTACATATTAAATGTATATTTTGAGGCTGATAGTAAATATAAAACAGAGGCTTCAGAAAGTCCATAGTGTTGTGGTAGGGTAAATTATATTTTTTGTTAAAACAAAAAAGTGTTTTGTTAAAAAGTTAAAGCTCTATATTCTGATAGTAATCAATGTGTGTTTGTACAGTAACAGGAGTCTCCCTGTCTTTCCAGCTTTTTTTCAGGTGCCAATTTCAGCCAATCAGGAGAGAGTACCCATTTATCAGCTAGTGTTTCAGTTACAAATTTGCACATTTCTCCGTTTCATTACTTCCAATTTCACTTTTTAAAAAAAAATCCTGTATGGGTTCTTTCTCCTGATTGGATAAAATTGGTATCCCAAACTGAAAATGCATTTTCTGTTTGCTAAAGAGCTGGAAAGACAGGGAGACCCCAGAATATTGAACTAACTTATTGTAACAAAATAAAAAATATCACTTACCCAACCTTTAAGTTGAGTTGAGTTAATAATCCCTAAACATAAGATGTTAAAACATTAAAATTGACTTATGAGAGACAAAGGGCCAGGAATGCATGTGTGTTTATACATGCATTTTTTACATTTTCTAGGATATTTTCATAGATATTTAGTTATATCACAAGTACAAATTATACAACTTTTAAATACTATGCTTTTGTCCTGTTGATTTTTGCTCTGCCATGACAGACATATCAGACTTAAGGACATTCTTCAGAATTGCAATCATGTTTTTTTTGTTGTACTTGTGCGACTTTATTTAGTGTTGTAGGTTCAACTTCTCAATCATATCAGTTATTCTGAGTCAACCTCAAGGTTTGCAAAAGTGCAATCGCGATGTAAACCATAATAGATTCTTCAATTTGATTCTGTATAATGAGCCATGATATACTCAACATGCACTGTAGACATGCTTACATCCTCCTGTGTGATTCACATTGCAGAATGCTATGCTTTCAGCAGGTCTGAAACCACAGATGGCTCACATGTTGAGTGCTGTGGCACGAAACAATGTAGCCTACAGTGTGGTTTTCCTGTGTGAACTTTATGTCAGTTCTTCACAGTTTTCTCTAACTTCTTGGAAATTGGAGAGGGTGGGCACAGAAATTGTTTTGTTTCTACATTTATTCATTACTTATTATTATTTTCGGGTGGGTGTGGGTGGGGGTTGAGTAAAGCCGGACTACTCAGGGTCCAAACAGTCTGTAGGCAGCAGCTTCCCTGGGTGGATATACTGGCCAACCACTTACGTTGGTACCATTGCACAAATAATGGTATATCGTGCACAATACAATAGAACTCTATCATTTTACAGGGCAATGTCTGTATCTGCCTGTCTTGCATGTCTCCCATTGATGCCCATGCACTTGCTCTATTTCTCTCTCTCTCTCTCTCTCTCTCTCTCTCTCTCTCTCGGCAGGTGCGTGCGTGCGGTTAGAAAATAAAAAGAGCGAGACTCACACTAGTGCGTTTGTGTGTGTGTGTGTGTGTGTGTGTGTGTGTGTGTGTGTGTGTGTGTGAGAGAGCGTGACAACATATATGGCAAATTAGTGTGAGCAACGTGTTTGCGATGTGTTGCAACTTGTTGCTTGCCTTGTCATTGGACAAGTTGATCACTTGCGACGCAAGGAGCAGGCATGTGCCGACCTGCAAACCACTTATTTTAGGAATTATAGTCTACTGCTTGGTGTTGCACTTAAGCATACAGTTAAGTGTACAGCTTAACCACAACCATAACGGCAGTGTGTGCCAGCAGCGGATCTACTGTAAGCCCAGAGAGGCCCAAGCCTAACCGCAGTTAAACTGTGCCTTCCCTCAGCCAGACAGCTTTTTGTGTATTTACTATGAATATCACCCCTAGTCTCAAGGCCGACAGACAGCTTAAAGGGCAAGACCACTTTGGCAGAGGTTTGGGTTGTGTAGTTACCTTGCCATGATGTAACTCCTAAGGTGGACAAGAAATCTAAAATAATTGCTCCATTGTAGAAATTGATAATTTAAAATATGCTCCTCATTGACTTACATTGTACGGTAAAACAGATCTCGACTCAAAGTCACTCTTTTAGCACATAAATGAATACAAACAAAGTTGATTCAGACAATATAGAACATCACCAAACCCAGTACTGTTTTTTTTTTTTTTGAATAAAAATGTTAACTTCCTGTTGATTTTGCTATTTTATTAAGAAGAAAACCTGGACTGGATTCGCGGATCCGGATCCGGATCTTCAAAATCAGCAGGAAGTAAACATTTTTATAAAAAAAAAAACAGTACTGGGTTTGGTGATGTTCTATATTGTCTGAATCAGCTTTGTTCGTGTTCGTTCACGTGCTTAAAGAGTGACTTTGAGAGCTGTTTTACCGTACAATGTAAGTCAATGAGGAGCACATTTTGAATTATCAATTTCTAATCAATGGAGCAATTATTTTTGATTTCTTGTCCACCTTTGGAGTTACATCATGGCAAGGTAAATACACAACCCAAACCTCTACCAAAGTGGTCTTGCCCTTTAAGCCTTACATCTATTCTCCCTCTACATCCTGCGTCTGGAGGATGAATCTTCTGAGTTCCAATGTGTATTCTCAGAATGCATTATGATTATGTGTGATTAAGTGTCTGTCTGTCTCCCCCATTCACAGAACCGGTTTGCTACGTCATGACATACACACACAAGGTCCAGGCTCCCGGCTTCATTCTTGATTTTTTTCCCCCTTGAGACACAGCAATGGACAGCAAACTTATTTTCGACGCGAGGGCGCTCAAACCTGTACCACCACCGCCTAAACCTACATCAGCAATTGCGCCAGGAGTAGCTCTACCGACCCTGTTAGGCTCACCACCACCCGCACTGGGGGAGAACGCAGAGCCTGTTGCTATTGCATTCATTCATACGGTGCCCACAACCCTTGGATGCCAATGCCAATCATCTACCAACTATTGTAGCCTATATCTAAGCTAAAATATAAATGTAGGTCGCCTACATATTTCGATAATTCCTGGTTATTTGAAGAGGTTAATAAACTCTCTCCAGCTGTCAGCTATCAGTCTGTAGGGGGGGGGGGGGGGGGGATTACCACGTATTTGGCAGGCCTTACCGATAAAGACGTCCTGGCTCCGTGTCTGCCTCTGAGGATATCCTGTCTTATAGCCCATCTGACTCTCTGTGACCACACAGACACCACACCGTGACCTACATACAGGCATACAGGCGCGCACGCACACATACATCATGGATTACATACGTACTCCCTTAGCATAACCTCAGAAACAAAGACACAAGAAACCATATCTTAAAGCATGAATGATTATATTGTTGCAACAATGAAGACAAGACTTGGTAGACACTGGTACAAAACGACCCTCATGTGAGTGACAACCAGCCCTTATTTACTATCGAAAACACTGATTCCCAAACTATGGGTCGGGACCAATTTGTGTGTCGCGGACACATTTTTATGGGTATTTTCCCCCCCGTTTCCTACAAAAAAGATTTAAAAAAAAAACGTCTATTGGGAGACATCACATTTCTCTTTTGGGTCTCAAGCAAAAAAGTTTGGGAACCACTGATCTAAAACCACCATGTGACAACAAATTCTACGTATGGTACGATTCTATTCATGTACTTCTGCTTTGACATCTAGATCTGTACTGACAACAACACATGGTAGCAAGTTTAGTAGCCTAGTTCACTGGTCCAGGCCACAGGTCACTAGATACAAAGTATACATTACACACACACACACACACAAACACACACACACACACACACACACACACACACACACACACACACACACACACACACACACACACACACACACACACACACACACACACACACACACACACACACACACACACACACAGATTGTATTTTCCAAATGGACAATCTTGGCATATCTTAATACAATTCAGTTTTTAATGATGTACTTATTCCAGTCTATGTAAAGAGGTTTTACCACATTGGTATGTTGTCCAAGGCTGAGTAAAGACATGCACATGCATGCTTATCAGGTGTTTATGCTTTGTGTCTTGCTCTGTCAGTGTGTCATCATACCACGCAAACACCCTCCGTTAGTGTGCCCTGAGTCAAACCAGTTTTCACAGAGGGTGCTCATCTGAAAACCAGATTTGGACTGTAAAAAAAAAAAGAGCAAGATATATGCAGAGTGCAAGAACCCATCAGGGGTTTCCTGGGTACAATAACTTCAAAAACAGGTTCACCACACAAAAAGAAAAGATTTGGGGGGGAGTGGGTCTATAACCTTTTGGTCTAGTTGCAGCAAAAATGTTGTAATTCAAATAACATCAGAATATCAAAGTGCACACAAGCTCTCTCAATGTCAACCAGTTCAGCCTTTTCTCTTTATATGTCAGGCTGTCACTGTTCTTTAACTGTGTGGCAACAGAACACTAATATAAAGGCTCTAAAAAAACAGCTGCCAAAGTAATCTTTCCAGCCAGTAGACTTCATGGCTAAACATTAAAACATTTACAGCACTGCACAGTACTTTAGTGACACCATGTGGAGAAGCAACATATCATTTGCGGCTCATATTCATTATGTTTATTTTTTTGCTCTACATCATCAAAGACCCTATACTGCTTATAACAGTCTGACACGTGCACCCCTGCACGCAGGCATGACTCGCAGACACAGACACACATTTTCAAACACTCTGTTGTTTAATAAGGCATAAGTATGCCTTCAGCATACTCTCACTTTCTCTACAGAAACAGGTAATTATTTAAATGTGTTGGTTGTGTGTGTGTGTGTGTGTGTGTGTGTGCGTGTGCGTGTGCGTGTGCGTGTGTGCGTGCGTGCGTGCGTGCGTGCGTGCGTGCGTGCGTGCGTGCGTGCATGCGTGAGTGCGTGCGTGCGTGTGTGTAAGTGCGTGCATGCGTGTGCAATGTGTATGGATGTCGGCTGTAGTGATTCCCATTTGTGCAAATCGGAGGTCACTATGTTTAATGTTGAGCCAGTGTGTAAATATGCAAAAACAATATCGGGACTTCTCTTGTCCTCTGCCAAATATGATTAATGATGACATGTATGGCTGTATGTCATAATTCAACCACTCATTGTCGAGGTGGTGTCCACACAATAATGTGGACTTCATAGATTCTACGGAAACCTCTGTCCGTCATTCTGTCTGGTCCGCATTCTTCTCCCTGAATGGTTTGAGCAATTGATCTGAACTTCGACACAGGCATTGACTATTAGCATATGAAGATAATGACAGACTCTGAGTCTGGGACCTACAGACTGAAATTCTCTATCACCTTTGGTGATTAACATGGTATGAGGAATGACGAATAGACCCTGGTCAGATGACCTTAGGGTCTTGCTGGGCACATAATATCGTTTTAGCAGGTCAGTTAAATATTCAGGTGCCTGACCATGCAGAGCTCTAAAAGTGAGCACCAGGACCTTGAACTGAACCCTGAAACCAACAGAAAGCCAGTGCAAAGAGGCCAGATGAACTGGAAGGTGTATTATATATAATCTTTATTCCTCATGCGTCCATGCGTATGGACTCATGCGTCCATATAAAAAGAAAAGACATCACATAATATACTAAGAGACAGCAGTGTAAAAATATACAATGTATACAAATCAAAACAAAACAAAACATCACTCAAGCGCTCCCGCCCCCCACCCCTCCCCACTCACACCAATTCATAAGGCGGCTGTCAAGCGCCAAGTCAATAATTTAAAAAGTGTATAGGCTATTACGCCAATGCTCTGTAAGCCTGGATGAGTATCTATAACTGCTTCTCATAGGGTTGGTTAGAGCCTCTATGATGCTGTTCACGGACACATCAAGCCGACACATAAATTTGTACATCAATTGTCTTAAAAGTGCATCACAAGTAGGCACACCAGTGGACACAAACAATTGACTGGCACTATGCCATCTAGGTATGTGAAGTAACAACCTCATGGCATCATTATACGCCACTCTGAGCCTCTGCAAACTCCTCACCCTGTAAGAGTACCAGAGATGAGCCGTATACAGAGGTGTGACATAGGCTCTGAACAGTGAACACTTAACATCAACAGAACACATAGAAAATTTCCGTAGCAGCATATTGGCCTGTCCATAGATTTTTCTACATTGTCTATAGATATCTCTGTCGTCCATCCAATCATCAGTGAGGACATGACCAAGGTATTTAGCTTCCTTACATACTAAAAGAGGACTCTCACACAATTGAAAAGCAGGGAAGGAGTCTTTCCTGTCCTCTCTGCTTCTCACGATCATGATGTTACTTTTTTTAGCATTATATTTGATGTCAAAGTCTTTACCATACTGTGTGCAGATCCTCAATAATTGTTGAAGGCCAGCACTGTATGGACTACATAAAACCAAATCATCTGCATACATGAGATGATTGACAACAGTGTCACCCACAAGACAGCCAGTGTTGCACCCATTTAGCTGTATTGATAGGTCATCCATATAAACATTAAACAATACGGGGGATAAAATCCCTCCTTGGCGTACGCCATTACTGACATGAAATGGTTCAGAAATGCAATTGCCCCATTTTACCTGAAACATCTGACGTGCATACCAAAAGACCAGTATTCTAACTAAATATCTTGGAACACCTCTATCAATCAATTTCATAAATAACTTTGCATATGCGTATTGAGGCTGGTGAAAACTGCAGTAGTTAAGGCAAGAGGAAACAAAGGCATGGATAATCAATTGTAGGTCAGAGTGTGAGACTCACACACACACACACACACACACACACACACACACACACACACACACACACACACACACACACACACACACACACACACACACACACACACACACTCTCACTCAATCCATCTGAACTTACTTTGATTGGAGATCTCTCTTTCTTCGCCTGTCTCAGAAAAGTGGAAGGCAGTGTTTATGAGTTGTTCCCTATGAGCCTAAACCGATTCAACCATTGCAATGCCAGGTAATCTCTGAAGATCCATATAGTTGTCTTTGGCCTCCGGGTTCAAAGCAGCCAGTGTGCCAGTGCCAGTGAGCACTCTCCAAAATGTGCATCGATCTCTCCTTGCACAGCATCGATTTGATAACAATGTAGAATAATCTTATTGTCTGTGTATAATCTTATTGTCTAAAATAATCTTATTGTTTGTAACGTCTGTGTCGCTCTGTGAATGTCCAACAGTTTCTTCAACTACAAATGCACAAAGGTTCTTGTTATGTGTGAGTCTTCTCTTGCTCGGACAGCTGGGACCTCCTGTCACAGGCTTGTAGCACAGCGATTTCATAGTGTAGTAAACTCATTCTCTGTGCACAGTTTCGGTATGCATTCAAACGCAATGTTCACAAGTGCACCTGCAGTGATGTTTTCAAACATTTTCATGTCAATGCCAAACTGATATGTATTTGGTCGCAGACCCCCATCAGAAAAGATTGTTTGCCAGGGATCCCCAGAAGAAAAGATTTGTGCAAATAATTCAAATTCAAAAATATTTAAAATAATATAATAATAAAAAAAAAAAGCCGATCTACAAGCTCACAATGCGCTGTGAGCTTGCACATCGGCTATTTCTGAATCGCCTCAGTATACAATAGGGTTAAAGTGGTTAAATTGGTTGTGATGTTCTATTAACTATTGCTGGAGACCCCCTGGATCAACCCCCCTCACTATTCCACCACTTATCATCCTCCTCCTCCGATGTGTGCTTCATGCTCTGCCCATCAGGATCTTATTCGAACAGCTTGTGATTTTGGTCAAATGGCAGAGCACTGGACAGCTTATTTAATGCATTGCAGAGACATTTGTTCAAACTGTCAAAGTCATTTCTGCAGTCCGTACATTTCCAATCAGAGGTGTATTTTTCAACAAACGCAGCAACTTCATCAGACTCCAGTGTGGTCTTGAGCTCACGGAGGGCCTCCTCCACATCAGCAGATTTCTGACCAGGTCCTTTTTGCTTGATCGTCCCCAAGCGTTCCTCCAGCACTTCCACACGCTCGACCAGACACTGGCGCCGTTCCTTGTTGCGCATGGCACCCTCACGGAGAGGGGAGAGTGAAGCTGCTTTGTCCATGATAGGGTCTATGAGATCCATGACTGATTGAAAACAATGAGAGATAGTAGAAAGGGCGAAAGGGGGACAGATAGGTTAAAATACAATACCGTAGATTGAACCATAACATTCTTTTCTCATTATATTGAATAAGTGACAGCTGACTTTAAAGTTGTTTACCTAAGCAATATTACACTTGAGGGTGTGCTTTACCATTATTGGCACTAACAGTGATGAGGTGTTTGTGCCAAGTGCTCTAAGCATCAGTGAAAAGCCAATAATGACAGTAAAGCACACCCTCAAGTGTAATACTGTGATAATAGAAAGGTTACCATCTAAATAAAACATTCTAAAATGTATTCATATTGTGGGGCAATTTGCTCTAAAAAATAAATATATGTATTATTTTGATATATATATATATATATATATATATATATATATATATATATATATATATATATATATATATATACATATACATATAATATATATATATATATATATATATTGCTGACAGTGACAATTTCTAGTCCCTGTTGTGACTAAGATATCAGCTGAAATATAAACATTTTTCTACTACATCTTCACATGGATCGTTAAAGTAGTAAACCCGCCTCTCACTTCTCTTCAGCTCCTCATGGTCCTCCTTCCTGTCTGCTTCATCCACTTGTTCACGAGCTTCGTCAAACAGTTTGTCTGCTATATCATCATGGACAACCTGCAGAGCCTTGGAAAGCTTGTTGAATGCGCTGTTCATACTGCTGTTCAAACTCCTAAACTCACTGTTGTCGTTGTAGTCTTTAAACACATGCTCGTGGAAATTATCATAGATGTATTTTTTTACATCTTTTGCAGACTTAAGTGTTTCATTGAGATCACGGAGGGCCTCCTCCACATCATTAGACTTCTGACCAGGTCCTTTTTGCTTGATTTCCCCCACCAGTTCCTCCAGTCCTTTCACACGCTGGACCAAACGCTGGCACTGTTTCTTGTTGCCCTTGACCTCCTCACAGAGAACGTAGACTGAAGTTGCTTTGTCCAAGATGGGGTCTATGAGATCCATGACTGATTGAAAAACATGAGAGAAGGGAGAAAGGGGGACAGATAGGTTGAAATGCAATGGATTGAACCATAACATGCTTTCCTTATTATATTGAATGAGAAGCGACAACTGACTTTAAAGTTTTTTAAGCAATATTACACTTGAGGCGCTTTACCATCATTATTGGTACAACAGTGATGAGGTGTTTGTGCCAAGTGCCCTAAGCATCAGTGAAGTGCCAGGAATGACAATGAAGCACACCCTGAAGTGTAATACTGTGATTATAGAAGGGTTAGCATAAGTAAAACATATACAAAATGTATTCGTATTGTGGGATAATTTGCTCTCAAAACAAACAAGCTTTATTTCCATTTCCATGGAAATACATGGGGTCTGACAGAGACAATTTCTAGTCCCTGTTGAGACAACCAGCCAACTTGAGCTAATGCTTTCTAGAGATTGTCATTTCCCAAACTTAATACCACACGTAGAAAGACAAAGCTCCATTGTTAATTATTCTTGTGACTAAGATATCTTCTGAAATAAAACTCATCATAGACAGATTTTTCTACTATATCTTCACATGGATTGTTTAAGTAGTAGACCCCGCCTCTTACTTCTCTTCAGCTCCTCATGATCCTCCTTCCTGTCTGCTTCATCCTCTGCCTGTTCAAGTCCTTCGTCGAACAGCGTGTCTAGTATATAACCGCAGTCAACCTCCAGAGCCTTGGAAAGCTTGTTCAATGCACTGTTCAGACTGCTGTTCAAAGTCCTAAACTCAGTGTTGTCTCTGTAGTCTTTAAACACATGCTCGTGGAAACTATCAGAGGTGTATTTTTTTACAACATCTTCTGCAGACTCGAGTGTTTTATTGAGATCACGGAGGTCCGCCTCCACATCGGCATAGTTCTGACCAGCTCCTTTTTGCTTGATTTCCCCCACCAGTTCCTCCAGTCCTTTTACACGCTGGGCCAGACGCTGGCACTGTTTCTTGTTGCCCTTGACCTCCTCAAAGAGAACGTAGAGTGAAGTTGCTTTGGCTATGATCGAGTATATGAGATCCATGACTGATTGAAAAACGGGGGACAGATATGAAAACATCATAACATGCTTTTCTAATTACTTTAAAGTTAATTGTTTACTTAAGCAATATTACACAAGAGGTTGTCCAATTAATGACAGTACATACACCAACCAAAGTAGACATATTGTATGTTCATCATAGAAAATGCATTCATCAGTGCCAGAACTGAAAGTTAGGTTTTAGTGAACTGATTTGAATGCTTCAGTACACTGAAAAGAACAACAATGCCAATCACTAGTTGATAGCATGTAGATCTGCTACTTTGGCATTTGACAATGGCAACAAAGTATAAATCAAGCCTAAAGTTTCATCTATGAAACATCTTCACCTCTCAGACTCGTGTGATATGTGACACTCATCACACCCTCTGCCTGGCTGGGAGCTTCACTTGTGGTGTCATATCCTGAAGAGGGCGCTATTGGTCCAGGATGTCTCTTCAGCCAATCCTGGACCTTGGCAGGTGACTGACAGTATGAACTTCCTGTTTCAGACAGTGTTCCACCACTCACTGGAACAGAAGACAACAGACAGCAAGACATTTAAAATGATAATAAAAGCACACCTAGATGTGAAATCTGCGGAGCCCCTAAAGTGACTTTTTTTTTAAAAGTCGTGCTTATGTCATATGGTGTGGCCACGTCTTATTAACTCGAGCGCACAAGATCCTTAAGTCGTTCCCTTAAGTTCCCTTAAGTCTTAATCAAAGCGTGTGCATGAGATCCTGTATTTTTCCCCACATCTTATCTTAGGAGGACTGTAGCCTACTCACCGTCTCACCGTACACACGGTGGATTTACTTGGATTATGCAACATAATATATAAATGTGCATTTGTCGTATTATTTATGATGGTGAAGAAATGGATGCTATTATTATTATCTAACTATATAAATGGCGAGCAACTTCCGCACCCTGGGTGCGACACCCCACAGCTCTGTTATCGAATAAACAACGCACCGCCAGACCACATGTCGCCAACTGACTCGCCACGCCGGCCGCGCTGAATTTACGCCTCGCGTAGGGGACATCTCACTGTTCACTACACCTTTTCCACCGCGCAACATAATTAATTCTACTCACCAAATGTCGGACAAAACGGAAGGGGAGGCAGCTTCGTACCGTTTACCGTGCGCACGACCTCATCACCACAACAGCAGGCAGCCGCTGCGGGGGTTTTTTCCTTTTTTTCCAAACTTTTTTTTTGGTCACCATTTTCTCCAGGCACCATTTCTGGTGTAACGTCGGGTGTTTCTTTTCACCAGCCAATCACCTTTCACGTTGCCACGTCCGTTGCCACGTCGCGCTGACGTACGCTAAACAAGCGCTGCCGTGCGCACAATGCAAACGAGCCCAAAGGCGCGCAAAAATAAGCCGACCATTGCTTAGACACAAAGTCAGACCTGGCAACGCAGCCTACGCCAATCATGTGTGAGAGATCTACAAGCTATGGGGCAGAGACGCCACCGTATCTTAGCAACAACTACAGCGCTCACTCTCATTGGTCGTGTCACGCTAAGAGCAGTCTCCAGACAATGCCATCGCAGACAG
The DNA here is from genome assembly GCF_963454915.1 of Gymnoscopelus microlampas. Classification (NCBI taxonomy): domain Eukaryota; kingdom Metazoa; phylum Chordata; class Actinopteri; order Myctophiformes; family Myctophidae; genus Gymnoscopelus; species Gymnoscopelus microlampas. The sequence continues at coordinate 10,334,879 of NC_139951.1, forward strand.
CTTGCTGTTACTGCTGTAGCCATCACAGGCAGTTGCAGCACGACGGACAGGGCGCTGTGATAGCTGCCATGTCGCTAACGCTAACCTGGTTGTCATGCCTGCAGCGGCTGTGCAATCACTTTGTCAACAATGCACGTTCGTGTGGTGAATGTCTATATTGCTGCTCAGTTCGTCCATTGTAGATGGTGTATGTTTGTGTGTGTCTTCTGGAGAACTATGTAGCTCCACAGCAACTACAGTAACTAACGTAATGGCAGGACCGCCCCGTGCAACGCATGTTAGCCTGCATTATGGTCATGTAGTAATTTCAGATAATTTCGCTCCGATTAGAGCAGTGTTTATCAACCCTTTCACGCTGCCCCCCCCCCCCCCCCCCCCCCCCCCAAATACACGTACTTGATCTGGGACCCCCCCATTCTGTTTGACTCCGTTCCACAAGTAAATATTGTGAAAATAGCCGATCTACAAGCTCGAAACGCCTCACGTTGACAGGCTTTGTAAGCTTGGAGATCGGCTATTCTCAACATGATTGCCTCTTTCTTACATTCTTTGCCAATGTGGCCCATGTTTTCATAGCATAGTTTATTGACTACTTCTGTTGCAGAAATGGCCATTTCCTTTACTTTCGGTTTTTTATTGTCTCCGCCAGGCCGAAAGGCATGGCGCAAGACTATGTTTCACCCCCTGTCCGTCCGTCTGTGATAGCTAATCTCTCACATCGTTGACTTGATCGCAGCAAAATAACAGCCCGATGTGGAGAGTCAGTGAGAGCTGGATAAACGACGTAAAATGTGTCAAAAGGAGTCTGTACGGCTGTCGATAAATGAACACATGACGTCGGTGGGAGAGGACATATTGTGTCTTTTGGACAAACAGCAGCGTGGTGCTGCTGTTTGTTGTGTGAAGCAGCTTAATGTCAGAGTGTTTGTGTTGGAGCGCCTCAGTGCGGCTGCAGAGTTCATGTGCAACCTCTTCCAGAGAGACACAGAGACACTAGAAACTCTGCTGGGGAAAAAAAACACTGCTGGGCATTGACTTTCCTATGGACATTGATCTACACACTGCAGGTATATCTGCTACACACACAACATCAAACTACACACTGCAGCTATGATGCAGCGCTTGCATTACAGCCAGCATGCCAGCGTAGTTCCCATATGGTTTCAAGGTGGCCTAAACCATATGGACCCCATGTCAGCAATGTCAGCGGCATCCACTTCAGTCCCAACTGCGATGCCCATGCAGGCTATAAGTAGCTTCTACCTGGCCCTTAGGTGGGCCCCAACTAGCCATGTTTATGTGGGACCAAGGCGGGTCCTAACTGGCTTTGCCCATGCAGGCTTTAACTGGGTTCTACCTGGGCCCTAGGTGTACCCTAACCAACCACAGTGCAGTGCCCATCGCTCCAATTGTTGTGACGTCAGGGCTCTCAATACTGCACATTGGTGGAGGAGGAGGGGCCGCAGGGCGACCGCACACATCGCTGAACCAATGGTAGCCCACGGATGTTTCCTCTGTCGATTTACAATCTGCCCCTCTATGCCACATATCATCCGCACTACAGGGTCTTCACTGACCGAGCCACGGCCCCACAGACCCTCATGACGCTACGCCACTTAAACGTGCGGCAGCATGCGCTGGGTTGCCAGGTTTGCACAGCCTGCGCCAGAAACAAGCAACCACCTTCATGAAAAAAAAAAAAACACCGAAATGGTCCGCAATGTTCCAGGGGTGTCCCCGCGCGTCCCAACACTCCACAGGGGGTCAGTGGACCATCAGGGGGTCCGCGGACCCCCTGTGGACCCCCTGAAACATAACAAATATTATTTCTTCAAATTTTTTCCTTTTTCAAAAAAACTTTTCCACAGTTTCACTCCGGCGATTTGGGTCCCCCAATATACACACGCCCACGCTGGGCCCCGTGCGCGGCTGGGGTTGAGGGGGGCGTAGCCCCCCGAAACTCTAGTTATTATTATATATGGTTTTATTGAAAGGCAATCAAAGGCTAGGGCTTAGAAAGCAAACATCAGGAAATATCCGACATTACAGCTGTGAGCGCCTCAGTGCGGCTGTAGAATCAGAGTGAGTGCACACTGAATTAAGTGATTATGAATGTGATTGTCATTACAATTTTACTGTAAGGCGTAAAAGTGTGACGCTTAATTCCTTTTGTTAATACATTGTGTTTTTTATCAGCAGTTGCAAGCTTATCAAAGACAAATACAATGCAGTTTGATCTGTGTTTGCTATAACCACACCAGACCATTCAGTGGTGACCTAGACACTTGTTAGTTCTTATAACTATAATTATACCGGGATCAAACTGGGAACCTCGCAGTTGCCATCCGGCCGCTCTACCAGCCACTCTACCCCTGAGCCACTGCCGCCCCTGAGTGTGCTAAGCGTTATCCTGTTGTTTACTCACGTGCATGTGCAGCCACGTAGCATGCACGGCAGCTCACTTCACAGTGTGTGCGTGTGTGTGTGGGGGGGGGGGTGTTCGTGGTCGCCGGTGTTGCGCCGGTGTTGCACCGGTGTTGCCACATCCATGAGACAAGCGGACCATGACGCACGTGTGTGTTGCAAGTACCAACTCTACTGTCTGTGCACAGCGTAATACCCACATTGCACATATTTTGGGAGCTCATATCCCCCGATTTTTTTTTAATTGGTCCATTCAATTGTCTATTCATGAAACCACCTGCTGACCAGCTGTCAGCATTGGGCAATTTTTTTTTTCAAAGTTTCAAGTTAATAAGACGTGGCCACACCATATATGACGTAAGCGCAACTTTAAAATAAATCACAAGCGCTATGTCACTTCAGGGGCTCCGTAGAAAACCCTGCAGCCCAGCACAACATCTCTACATGTCTCTGTTCCTCACATATTATCATTTTGACCTTTGACCTCGTACACCCAAAAGTTCATCATCTCTACAGGACAGGCAACTGATCATTCTCTCCCAGTTTCATGACAATGCACCCATCTTGTCTTGTTATTTTATGCGTGCAAGAACACACATTTTAATAAGTTATTCATGCCGACATAAGAGGATAAAAGTAAGACTCACTACTTGGTTCTTGTGGTTCCATCATCACAAACTTCAACATCCTCTCTATCACCTGCTCCTCTCTCTTCTTCCATTCTTCTTGGGTTAAAGTTTTCTTTCTTGTCAGTCTTCCAAACAGGGTCTTCTGTCGTGTCTCATGTGTCCTTGTCACCTTGTCACAATATCAACAGGTAAGAGAGGGAAAATTCCCTGACAACATGTAATTCTTGTAAAACGCAAATATCAGCCGATATATCGGCTGGATGGTACATCAATCATCTGTATTTAAATCAGATTTATCTTTTATATAAAACCAACAATGGAAAAATATGATCAAATATCTTTTAATTTGTAACCAAAGCTCTTAGTTATCAACAAAGTTTTATGCTATGTTGATGCATTGAATACATAGACCACAATGGAAACCCAAGGACTTTTTTGGGTTATCCTTTAGCCTAAATGTTTCTGACTAATAGGGTATTCAATGAAAAAGAAAAAAATTGTGTGGTTGAAGTCAAACATCTTCCTCTCTCACACTTACATCAGTGTGTGCCAGGCTGGAAACTTCACTCATGGTGTAAAATCCTGAAGAGCGTGTTCCACCACTCACTGGAACAGAAGACAACAGACAGCAAGACATTTACAATGATAATATGAAACATGATGTCATTTTGACCTTCCACCTCTTCCACACAAAGGTTAGTCATTCCCTGCAAGTTTCATGAAAATACACCCATCCATGCTGATGTGACAGGGTCAAAGCAGGGGGGTGAAACCAAATTGTAACATTTTTTATTGATGATGAAAAACCTGTATTACGCACTTAAAAACATCATTCTCTTAACTATATTTCTGCACTGCATGTTTTATGGTTGACAATGTATTTCCCCCCGGTCCCCGAGCCACTTGACATTGGACTCCCCTATAGGCTGTGTGACATTGGCCTTGTGACAGCGGACGGCCAATGTCCCCAGGTCACGCTGGTGGCAGAGCGAATGAGGGCGGAGTAGGGTGTGGCCCACCTTATTCAAAAGTGAGCGCGAGCCACTTGGACAGCAGAGAGACAGGCATACAGGGCAGTGTGGAAGTGACAGCCAGAAGGGACGGTTGTGCACAGGAGGAGCAGACATACCACGGAGCAGAGGTGGGGAATACAGTGATCGCGGCACGTACCAAGCCACCAGCAGCGGACGGTGAGCAGACGGCGCAGTAGCAGCAGAGACGGGGAGGACAGACAGACGAACCAAGGAACGGAGGAGAGGTCCAGTGGCGATAACGTTGCGCGCTTCACACCCTCAAAGCCAGACGTACAGTCTGGCGGGCGAGTAAGTGTCCTTCTATGCAACGTTACCTTTATAAACCCACGGTCCTAAACCTCATATGTGAAATATACCTGAACAGATGAACTGGTTCTAGTTTCTATGATTGCAGGCAATACGCACGAAGACAAGAAGAGACAGTGATTCCTGGCCTAAACCCCCGCTCCAGTTAAACCCCATATAAGGACATTCCCACCTTTTGCATTGAACCGTGATGAGTATATGACATATAGCAATTGAATTGGCACTTGGCACTTTACTGCTTCAGTAATAGTTGGCACTTTAACGCTAAATTCATTATTTATTTGCTATAGTTTGCACAAGCCCTGTCTGTTTTTAGTGTTTGGTGATTGTCTGTATTCCTGTATTTTAGTTAGTTAGTGGGCGCATTAGGAGGTTGAGGTTTTAGAATTAGTGTTATATTTTTGTTTATGCTTTTCAATATTTTATGGCTTATAGACGCCACTGTATTAGCTTAATAAAATAGATTACCTTTTTATACAAACCTGTTTCCGTCCAGCTTTCTCCAAGGGATATGTGTTGAAGTGTTGTTCTCATTTAAAAGTATTGTACTTACCTGGGTAAACTCGAACCTGTGAATAGCCTAAGAAAGAGTGTTACAGAGGACCCTACCTCTTAAATAAAAAGGTGGCGTAGTCTTGCAGTACCTAACAAACAGTATTATTCTCACAGTAATTACGCACCCCGCACTTTACCGTGCAACTGATATTTTATTGTTGTGAGTTTAATGTGTATTGTTATTTATTTATTATTGAGACAAAGTAAAGAGTGTCAGCATTCTAAAAAGAAGTGGCAAGTTACATGTGACAACCTGGCCACCGTCACACTTATGTAATTTGTGTATATACACACACACACACACACACACACACACACACACACACACACACACACACACACACACACACACACACACACACACACACACACACACACACTGTCAGGTGGAAATCCGTTTCCACCTGACAGTGATGATATGCTGTAAACACTAAACACTAACAGGATATTGATACTCACTGGTTGGAGGATTCCCCTGCATGCTGTTCCTTCTCCTGACAGCTGGTAAGGCTAAGACAGACTAAAAATAAAATAAAACATAAAATAGATAACTAAAATAACCCTGTTTTAACATCTATGAAGATGCAATGAAACCTCTTCCTCTCTCACACTTACATCAGTGTCTGCCAGGCTGGAAACTTCACTCATGGTTCCAACTCCTCTAGAGCGTATTCCACCACTCACTAGAACAGAAGACAACAGACAGACAGATCATTCCCTCCAAGTTTTATGAAAATACACCCACCCATTCTTATGTTAATTTGTACATATACACACACACACACACACACACACACACACACACACACACACACACACACACACACACACACACACACACACACACACACACACACACACACACACACACACACACACACACACACACACACACATACACAAACAAACACACACGCATGCTCGCACGCACGCACGCACGCACGCACGCACGCACGCACGCACGCACGCACGCACGCACGCACGCACATTTATACTTACTATCGGGAGGAAAGTGCATGCTTTGTGCATCCTCTGGGTCCATGTTGTTCCTTCTCCTGACAGCTGGCAGGGTTGGTTCTTCTGGCTCCGTCGCCACAGACTTCAACATCCTCTCTACCATCTCCTGCCCTCTCTTCTTCCATTCTTTTTCTGTTAAGGTTTTCTTTCTTTTCAGTTTTTCAAACAGTGTCATCTGTCTTGAAGGTCCAAAGTGTCCTCTGTCCCTCATCACCATGTCCTCTATTTTCTCCATCAGCTCTTTGACTTCTGAAATGTCCCACTTGATGGTGTTTAGAACATGGTACCTGTAGTCACATTTCTCCAGGATCCACCTCAGAGGTTCTCCTTCAGACTCTATGTACTCCTCAACACGTCTCTCTCCCAGCCACCATCCCCGTGTGAACAGAACCAGAGTGTGTCTCCAGACTCTGTCCCCCAGCAGCTCCATGTGTTCCTCCACTGATCTCCTGCCAGCTTCAGAGAAACTGGACATAACATCAACAGTCAACAGAACAGCATGGGGTTCAGGAGAACACAGAGTCACACCATGTAGAAGGACGTCTTTGATCTTCTGTGATGGAGGTGTAGTCGACCAGTCTGGACAGTTCACCACACTCACTTTTCTTCCATCAACTTCATTCTGTTCTCTGACACATTCTGTCAGTTTAGTCTGGGTTTGAAACTCCTGGAATATGAAGTTTACTGTATGTTAGTCATTGATGGCTATTTTCTTATCACCCCATGAGATTCAGATTAACTTCACAGAGATAATAAGAAAACTCAGAGACAGGCAGCCATTGTGTAAAAGTGTAATATTACTCACCTTGAATGGAGTTTGTTTAAACACAGTCTTCTGCAGTATGAGATCTCCAGCTTCGCTCCTCTGATCCTGTTCTCCACCAACCAACATCACCTTCACATCTGGTAGACTCTGATGTTCTCCTGACACACAACACGCGCGCACGCAGGCAGGCAGACAGACAGACAGACAGACAGACAGACAGACAGACAGACAGACAGACAGACAGACAGACAGACAGACAGACAGACAGACAGACAGACAGACAGACAGACAGACAGACAGACAGACAGACAGACAGACAGACAGACAGACAGACAGACAGACAGACAGACAGACAGACAGACAGACAGACAGACAGACACACACACACACACACACACACACACACACACACACACACACACACACACACACACACACACACACACACACACACACACACACACACACACACACACACACACACAATAATGTGTTAATAACACACAATACATTCATTCACTCAACACTAATTTCAATATTTATGATTGGACCCAGAGATTCATTTTAATGAATGATTACATACAAGTAGAACAATTCTGACTAAACTGTCCACAGAACAGTAAAAATAATGTATCAATCATTTGAAGTTACTCTGACTAACATCATTTGATCAATTATGTAAATAGGTTGAACATGCATTAATTAAATCACCAATGTCTCAATCTGCTGGTCATTAGATCAGTTCAATGGAGGAAGAAGTACTCTTTCACTGAAGTAAAAGTAGAAATACTACAGTGTAGAAATAATATGTTAAAAGTAAAAGTCCTGCATAAAAAATGTACTTAAGTAAAACTACATGAGTATTATTAGGATCAATCAAAACACCAAATGTAAAAGCAGTAATTATGCAAAATGGCCCATATCAGAATAATAAATATGACTTTGTTGTATTATAGTTATTGATACTTTAATGTGTGTCTGGTAAAGGAGGAGCTTATTTTTTACTACTCTAATACTCCTTCCCCTCATCATTGTAGTAGTCCTATCTTGTCTTAATCTATAATGATGCATCCTCATTTATTTATTACTTATAATTTATCTCAATTTGCATACAGTACTTGAGTAAATGTAATTGGTTCCTTTTGACCACTGGATCCGTGGTCAAAAGGAAAGAAATCACCGAAAGATGTGGCCCTGTAGTAACTCCTAGGCGTCCAGGACCCCCTGTTGAAGACCCATGCATTATAGCATTAAGCTTTATTAGTAGAGTTTTTATATGGCACAATATTGAGAATATAATTAGGGCTGGGACTCGATTAAAAAAAATAATCTAATTAATTAAAATAAACGAAATTAATCGCATGTTTAATCGCATATCAATATTTGACCTGAGAAGCAATTTCTTTTCAGTTAATACAGATTTTGGTATATGAGTGAATCAATGAGTGAATACATTTAAGCAACAAAAAATAGTTCTGCACACAACCGTGTTTTTATCCACGCTTCCATCAGAGAGTTTTTTAAATCTAAATGTCCCATCCACTGGGCCAAGGGCCAAGCAAAGCAGTCTGATCAGCTTCTTGTCCCATTGCGTGCACTGGGGTGTGTTGGCTGTTGGTTGGTGCACTGGTATGATCGGTACGCCTGAAACTCGTCCAGTAAGAAGTTCTGTGGTGCATAAACTAAGCGCGATTAAAATGCGATAATTTTTTTGAATCGCGTTAATTTTCTGTAATTAATTAATCTAAATTAATCAGTTAAAGTCCCAGCCCTAAATATAATACATTATTAATCAATATAAAAATTTGCAAGGACAGAGAGACTGACACCCACCCACACACCCACCCACCCCCCCCCCCCCCCACACACACACACACACACACACACACACACACACACACACACACACACACACACACACACACACACACACACACACACACACACACGCACTTGATAAACATCACCTTCAAAGAGAGCTTTCAGAGCAGTTCTTTGTCTCTGTGTCTTGGTCATGAATGTGTTCACATGTTCCTCTGTGATCTTCTTCCTCTCTGACAACGTCTCTGAAACATCTCCATCATCTTCATAGTGTCCACCTCTGTTTCCTGTCATCATCTCTTCTATTTTCTGCAGCAACTCTGTGACCTGAGTGTAATCTCTGTTCTGATTGTTGAAGACATGATACCTGTTCCCACATTTGTCAACAAGCCAGCGGAGGTCTTCTCCTTCAGCCTCAATGTGCTGCTCAATGCTTCTGTCTCCCAGACAGTCTCCATAGTTGAACAGTACTATAGCATGACTCCACACGCTCTGTGACAGAAGTGTCATGTGTTCCTCTAATGCTACTCTCTTTGTTTTGGTGAATGATCTATGAAGAGGAACCGTCACAAGAACAGCTTGTGGTCCAGGAGGACAGAGAGACACACTGTTCTGGATCTCCAGTTTGTCCATCTCTGAGGTGTCCTGTAGCGGACTGTTATAGCGCCAGCCTGGTGAGTCCACCACTGTCACATGTCTCCCTGATACTTCACCATGTCTCACCTCACACTGCACCCCTGACCTCTGACCTTCCTGACTAACTTTAAAAACACTTCCTCCTAGAATGGTGTTTGCTGCTGAACTCTTCCCAGAATACTGCTTTCCCAACAACACAATCCTGAGGTCAGTCAGTCCTATCAGAGAAACATTGTTTACTTTCATTTGACAGCTTTTTATTTAAAAACTTGAGACATATGATTATTTCATAATTCATCAAATGACTAATAACTAAAATTGCTGAGCTACAAGCTCACAACACAATGTGTTGTGTTGTGAGCTTGTAGATCTGTTTGGAGTTTTTCACCTACTACAGTATAATGATGACATGTTCATAATAGATATGCCAGGATTGATATAATTAAGGAACAACGCTACAATGTCCAGGTAATTATATGTTGTTCTTAATATCTAATAATCAAATTGATTAAAATTGAATCAAATTGAGAAAGAAACACGTAATCAACAGTAGAAAGGTGTCTTCAGTGTACAGTCCAGTGCAAATGTCAACCAGGAGACATCATAGAATAATAATAATGTACATTACTACCTAGACTAGACTCATGTAACAATGTGTGTATAATATTAATATAATAATATATAATATAATATTAATAAAGATCACAGATGTAACTAAACCAGTGTCATTTTGCTGGTTTCATGTGTTTTAATAGAACTCACCTCTGATGGAAGCTGAGGTTCCACTGGCCATCCTGTCTACAGCTGTGGTTTGAACTGTAAAACAGTAACATACAGTAAGTCACTATAATCTGTTGTTATTATAGTTTTGTTGTCATTACTGTTATATCACACATTTGACAATATAATGCATACTATTTGACCAGTGGTTCTCAAAGTGGGGTCCAGGGATTCTAAAACCACCGTAAGAATGTTTTTATCAATGTTAGGAGTGCTTCACAGGCATGTGTTTCATAAAGTATCTCTCCATATCTAAATAGAGACCTTAGAGCTCCTATTCAATGAAAGAGCTTGTTTATCTCTGTTCAAAAGGGAGTCTGTCTGTCTGTCTCCCCAGGTGTTCTTTGTTTTTTTGTACTTAATCCGTTAAGACCGGGAACGCATCTGTGTCATTTTAAGATTTCTTTGGCTATTCAAAAATAGCAGATATACAAGCTCATGGTGATGGAGTGCCGCACTATGAGCTTGTAGATCTGTTCTTTTTTGAAAAATTGTGGAAGATTTGTGCAAATCTTTGAATATATATATGTTTTAAAGCAAACATTTTAAACTCCGATCTGTGCTTCTGGGGGTCCCTGGAACAACAAATATGTTGTTCCATCTGCTATTTTTGAATAGGTTTAAATAACACAGACGCTTTCCCGGATTGAATTGGTTAATTAGCTAAGCATCCTCATTCAAGGATGTGTCCTTCACAAAATGATTACCGCAAGTATTTCTATCTGTACCTGTGACATTTGATTGCACACACAGTTCTATCAGTCAGTGTGCAGTTAAAACACAAACATCTTGCTGTAGTAACTTTTATAGCAATAAATAGCAATTCATATATTGATTATTGTACAAGGCAGTGTGTCAAAGTTTCAGATCTTAAATTAACCTTTGATTGTGTTCTGGCCCATCATCTATTCTAATGACTTAAAAAGACATTGGCCCGAGGCCAAACTTACTTGTTAACCCCTGGTATAGAGGATATAAGTGATTAAACTGAAGTGATATTGATAAATTCCAAATACTATCAAAGTATTCTATGTGGCACCCTGCCCTGGACTTGTGTCACGGCACCCACTTTGAGAAACCCTGGACAAACAGACTCTAAATGTGGTCTCCATCAACCAACATGTAATAGTTCCAATATGTTAAGTTCACTGTCCTGCAGATTTCACCAACCATTAGTTAATATAATATGTACATAAACCATAACATAACTAATAACAAAACTGTTACAGTGATAGTCAGTACACATTCCTCACTGTCTGTCATTTACTCCACATACAAACATGAACCAGCTGGAATGTAATCACTGTTCATAGATCACACTGACACCAGTTGACACAGATCTGATCTACCACTAGGTGTGACTCACAAGTCACTCACAAGAAACACTAGGTGTTTCACCTGGGACCACCCAGTGGCCCGCCTCTCTCACACAGTGATGTGCATTCCCATTGGCTCCCACTGATCCATCATGTCAAGCTAAGAAGCTAAGTTTGCTCCATTGAATAATGTTGATATTTTTTTAGCGTTAGGGTTCAAAAATACATTTATCAATATTCAAGTAGCCTACTACAGTATGATGCAATTTACACACACACACACACACACACACACACACACACACACACACACACACACACACACACACACACACACACACACACACACACACACACACACACACACACAGTACATGCATCACTGTTTCCCTATCCGTTCTACAGACCCAGAGTGGATCAGCTCCCTGCAAACTGATCCCAGTCTATATTGTTCAGTATCACAAACACTGCTGCCACACCTATTCCAGTGAAACGCCTGATATATATTATTTGTCTTCTGCTGTCAATAGGCTATACATTTGCGTTTAAAAAAGATTTAATGAACTTCATCTTATACTAGTATAATGTACAGTCATATTCAGTCATATACATATTGTACATTGTAACACCATCAAATGTGTGTTTTTGGTACAGTCCTTAATACCTGTCAATGAGTCCTGTCTGTCCACGGTTCTTGTCTGTAGATTGAGATTTACCGTTGTCTGAGTTGTTGAATGTCTTGTAGTTGAACTGTAGTCACACTGCGTCAGATACAGGGACGTGCTGGCCACTGGGAAATGTGGGACAATTCCAGAAAGGCCTCTCCCTTCCAGGCCGACCAGGCCGGCCGTTTAAAAAAAAACGTCCGAAATTAAGTAAATAATTACTGAAATTAAGTATAAAATCCTCTCTATCCGAGATTCCCAGGCTGAATTAGGGGCCCAGCACGTCCCTGGTCAGATACAAGTTTCATATCCCTGTTTAGAATAAGCGGCGGGCTGTGCAGAGAGAGAGAGAGAGAGAGAGAGAGAGAGAGAGAGAGAGAGAGAGAGAGAGAGAGAGAGAGAGAGAGAGAGAGAGAGAGAGAGAGCTGTGTGTGCAGATGTACAGGTATGTGTGTTTTCACATACAGGAGAGGTTGTCAAACTGGTATCCTACCCACACAGACTAAACAACAACTGATACTAATCATGTCTACATATGACACGACATCCAAGAAATTATGCTAAGGGTGCTCGGGTGGCGCAGTGGTAAAGTCACCACCACCACGGAGGTTGTGGTTTTGAATCCACTGTGAGGCAACTGGTTCGTCGGGCGTCTACACGAACACAATTGGCCCGTGTTCGGGGGAGGGAAGCCGGACGTGGAGGGTGATCTTGGTCATTGCACGTACTCCTACGGGCTGGGGCGGCACCTGTCAGCGGGGAGTGTTCGGCGGGAGGAGTAGGACGAAGGCTCTACGTCCTCCTGGTGGGGGCTCCTCACTGGCAGTAGTATAAGACAGCAGTGACAACACAGATATGTGTGTGGGGAGGAATTAATTGGCATAACGACTAAATTGGGGAGAAAAAGGGGTAATAAAAAAAACAAATTGGCTACTCTAAATTATTTTTTTTTAAAAAGGGGGGGGGGAATAAATTACATGAAAAACAAGCCAAATATAAATTAATTAACACATTTTTAGAACACAGTTTTACCTGTAGCGTTTTACTAATCTACCTATTTAGCTAAATACTCACACTTAATCTCTATGCTCTATCTAAATTGTTGTTCACGTTCACATTCAACGTGTCACCTGATTATATGTATGTCCTTGTCTATAGACACTGCTTTCATTTCTCATTTTCATTTCTTCTGTTTGTTTTGTTTTGTTTTTTACTCTTTTGTTTTCTTTTCTTTGTTTTTTGTTTTTGTTTTTTTGTGTCACAAATAATTTAATTTGATTATTAATAAGGTGGGCATAATAAGCTTCGGCTTCAGCCCTAACCTTTTCGGTCAAATGATTTAGCTAAAAATACTTTGTATGCTCAAAATGTTTTGTTTTTGTAAACCATGACCGAAATAAATAAACTAACTAACTAACTAACTAAATGTTCATGTCGGGTAGACACCTACTGGTTCACAAGTAGTAGGCCTACTGCCTCTCCCCATGCCCAGCGGCTATTCCGTATTGAAGAGCGGTAGACATCTGGCTTGCACCAGGATCCCAGGTAGGACAACATAAACGCAAAGCAGCCTTCATCTTGCAATAAAAACAGCACCAGGACAGCTGTGTCAGCCTTATTATTACTATCATATCATCATAATGTAAAGCTCTGAATATGCAAAACCAAACTCATTTAACTCGATCAAACATCAGAAGTACATCGCATTCCGATCATGCACGCACGCACGCACGTCAATCAATCAATCAATCAATCAATCAATCAATGATTGATTGAATACTTTATTTAGTAGTTTGCAGAAAAAAATCACATGAAAGTACAGTTCAAATACAAGGTCAACTAAATAGGATTGGTAAAAAAATCTTGGTGATCTTGGTCATTGCACGTACTCCTACGGGCTGGGGGGCGGCACCTGTCAGCGGGGAGTGTTGGGCGGGAGGAGTAGGACGAAGGCTCTACGTTCTCCTGGTGGGGGCTCCTCACTGGCAGGTGAGTCAGTAGGATAAGACAGCAGTGACAACACAGAAATTTGTGTGGGGAGGAATTAATTGGCATAACGACTAAATTGGGGAGAAAAAGGGGTAATAAAAAAAACAAATTGGCTACTCTAAATTATTATTTTTTTAAAGGGGGGGGGGAAATAAATTACATGAAAAACAAGCCAAATATAAATTAATTAACGCATTTTTAGAACACAGTTTTACCTGTAGCGTTTTACTAATCTACCTATTTAGCTAAATACTCACACTTAATCTCTATGCTCTATCTAAATTGTTGTTCACGTTCACATTCAACGTGTCACCTGATTATATGTATGTCCTTGTCTAGACACTGCTTTCATTTCTTGGGTTTAAAATCCTCTTGCAGACCTTGTATTGAACTGTACTTTCCTGTGTTTTCTTTTTTTGCAAACTATTAATAAAGTATTTAATCTATCAATCAATCATAAAAAAATAATAATAATAATAGAGTAGGCCTACTTCCTTCCTAAAAATAATTAAGTATTTAAAAGTACAAATAACAAAGTATATATGTTGTCTTTTTCCCCCAGAAAGTTTTAAATAATAATTGGGAAAACAGAAGATCTACAATGTGTTGTGAGCTTGTAGATCTGCTATTTTCACTATTTGAAATAGGGCTTAACTGGTTAATTCATGTGCTTTTTCCATTCCTACAAATGTAGTCGAGTTAAAGTACAATATTTGTCTTTGAAATGTATGGAGTGAAAGTCAAGAATATAAATACTCAAGTAAAGTACAGATACTCAAATAAATTACTTAAGTGCAGTATTCAAGTAAATGTACTTTGTTACTGTGCACTCTAATGGGGCCCCAGGCCTTGCCTAATGGGTAAGTCCACCTCTGCTACCACTATTCAGTGCTTCATTCAGGTAATAATGTGACTGCGAGTGTCACGATTAGTATAACTGACGGACCCAAATGCAGAAACAAGACAATAGTCAAAGTCCAAGGGTGTTTATTCAAACAAAGGAGTGGAGTGGTTGGTGGTGTTGGTCGAAGGGAGCTGGTAGGCAGGCACGGCAGGCAGGCACGGCAGGCAGGCAGGCAGGCAGGCAAGGCAGGTGAGTAGGTTACTGTAACACAGGAGAGAGGAGTGAGTCACGAGGCGTACACGGAACACGGTTCTAGAACACTAACTGTAGCACAAGGGAAATAACTAGGACGGAGTTAGCAGGCAAAAAGCGTTACCACACACTGGGAGTTTGTGAAACGATCTGGCATTGCGTGGAGAGAAGAACATGGCTTTATAGACTGGAGGTGATGAGCTGATGGCAGACAGGTGAGGTAGATGAGGGAACTGGAAACAGGTGTGCCAAGCTGGGAGCTGGAGCCAAGCCTACGCCCAAAACACACGGCCACTCTTAACACATTGACTGCCTGAATTATTTTCACTGCCTATTGTTATTCATGCCAGAGATTTTTCAATGAAAAAAAAAAAAAGTACTCAGGAGCCGAGATACAACATTTTTAAGTTTTAAGTTAACAAGGAAGTGGATGAGAGTAAAGATCTTCGAAAAATCATATCTCCTTGGTCTATGGGTCAAAAAAAAAAAAAAAAAAAAAAATTGGCTAGTGAGGCGCGTCCTAGCGAGACCTGATAGAATGGGTTTCATTGCGTGCATACTGGTTGCACACATACTGGTTTTTATCAGTGTGATGTCGTCTGTTAAGGGGTCTAGAATTGAATGATATAGTGCACATCGAAAAACAAGACATCAGAAAACATGATACATTTTCTTTCATTTTCCTGAACTGTTATTTTACAAAGGTTGCCATCATTCAAAGATAAGTGTTATTTAATACTTTTCTTTATCCATACTATTCCACCTGGCTGTCATTGACTTCAATGCATTCCATCAAACTTCCAGCTCCAGTTTGCCTCTGTGCCACGGATCTGCCAGCTGGAATTGCTGGACCAAGAAAGTGATGGCTATATTTAAAAATAAATTTGCAAGGACAAACACCAGAGAAAGATGCCTATCTGCCATCGGGGTAATCACGTGGAATAAATTAGACAAAGAACTTAAACTGAGCAACTCTATAAGAAAATTCAAATTAACATATAAAGCAAAGGTTATAGATAGATATAGGGAATCACTAGTGAGATAATTGATAACATCTTCCCACTATGTACGTGTGCATACGAACACACGTACGTATTTCTATGAATACATGAATATATATATATATATATATATATATACATATATATATGTATGTATGTATGTATATATGTATGTGTGTATGTATGTATATATATGTATATACGTATATATGTGTATGTAACCAATATTATGCGAATCTAATTGTCATTAACTTAACATAAACAATGAACATATTTATATGTATGAAGCTACCACTTCAATATATATAAATATTATTGAATTGTTTTGTTTCTTGTGTTTTTGTTTTTTTCTGTGTAATAGACGCAAATCAGGAAATGTTTCTCTTCATTTTGTTTTGTTTAAATCATTTTGTTTTTATAATTATGTAAGACTTAGCATTGTTAACACTTGGTTTTCTTCTGTTTGTTTTGTTTTGTTTTTTACTCTTTTGTTTTCTTTTCTTTGTTTTTTGTTTTTGTTTTTTTGTGTCACAAATAATTTAATTTGATTATTAATAAGGTGGGCATAATAAGCTTCGGCTTCAGCCCTAACCTTTTCGGTCAAATGATTTAGCTAAAAATACTTTGTATGCTCAAAATGTTTTGTTTTTGTAAACCATGACCAAAATAAATAAACTAACTAACTAACTAACTCAGGGGCGTCAATTGGGTATGGCAGGCTATTGCAGCTGCCATACCCTGGCTCCAGGGAAGAAAAAAAAAAGAAGTACTTTTTTGATAATAAATCGGGAAAATCAGGCAAAAATAAGAATTAAATAACATAACCCTAACCTAACCCGAATCCTAACCCTAAAACCGAAATAAAGTAACCAGAAACTGGAAAAAAACGAACCCAACCCGCCCAGAACCGCACAAAAATTCCGCGCGCGCGCGGGGTGACCTCATGCACGCGCGCTGTGCGCGCGTGCATGAGGTCGCGTGCATGCTGCCATACCTTAGCTTTTGCTGAACTGACGCCACTGAACTAACTAAATGTTCATGTCGGGTAGACACCTACTGGTTCACAAGTAGTAGGCCTACTGCCTCTCCCCATGCCCAGCGGCTATTCCGTATTGAAGAGCGGTAGACATCTGGCTTGCACCAAGATCCCAGGTAGGACAACATAAACGCAAAGCAGCCTTCATCTTGCAATAAAAACAGCACCAGGACAGCTGTGTCAGCCTTATTATTACTATCATATCATCATAATGTAAAGCTCTGGATATGCAAAACCAAACTCATTTAACTCGATCAAACATCAGAAGTACATCGCATTCCGATCATGCACGCACGCACGTCAATCAATCAATCAATCAATCAATCAATCAATGATTGATTGAATACTTTATTTAGTAGTTTGCAGAAAAAAATCACATGAAAGTACAGTTCAAATACAAGGTCAACTAAATAGGATTGGTAAAAAAAAAAAAAAAAAGCCTATGGCTTGTTTCAATTGGGGTCCTTTGTACTCAATTCATAGAGACATTAAATGACAGACAGATATACAGTACACTACTATGCAGAACATCATATAAACAAATAAGAAAAACAAAAAATATGTACAGTAAACAGTTCGAGGGGAGGGGGCTGGGTTGCGACTTTTACAGGGGCCAGTTTCGAATTGCATCCATCTGGAGGTACTCTTTTAGGGCAGTTTTGAAGGAGAGGGTTTTACACTCCTTCACTACTTTTGGTAGGAAAACCAATTCAACCCCTTGTTTGTGCCAAATCTGGGTTGGTCAGTTTTGGCACAAACAATTAAGGGGTTGAATTCATAATTTGAATTTACTTTAATTGTAACTCTCTCGTTCTCCCTGTCTCAGTAAAGTGGAAGACAGTGTATCTCTGTTAAATCTTCTCATCAGAATGTCCCTGTAAGAATCTTTTCAAAGGCAAGCCAAATAAGTTGAGCCTGAGCCTTGCATTTGTGTAACGTATTAAAAAGGTCTCTTTAATCGTTGAAAAGGAGTTTTCACACGTTGGGAGGGATAGATGCCCCCAATGTTAGGGCAAGGGTGTAAGCTGTGATGACATTGGGCACAGAGGAATACACAGAGAAAGTTAGCTTTGTCCTTTTTCGGGGTAATTGAAGTCTCTGTTATCTTCTTGCCCAGGAACTCATGAGCCACACCTGATTCAACCATTTCAAC
This sequence comes from Gymnoscopelus microlampas, assembly GCF_963454915.1. Lineage (NCBI taxonomy): Eukaryota > Metazoa > Chordata > Actinopteri > Myctophiformes > Myctophidae > Gymnoscopelus > Gymnoscopelus microlampas. The sequence continues at coordinate 10,353,103 of NC_139951.1, forward strand.
GACAGGCTTGCCAGCTAATTACCAAAGATCCATACAGTTGTCTTCGGCCGGTGGGTTCAAAGCATCCAGTGTGCCTGCGCTCTCCAAAACGTGCATCCATCACTCCTTGCACAGCATCGACTTGAAAACAATGTAGAATAATCTTATTGTCTGTGTATAATCTTATTGTGTAAAATAATCTTATCGTCTGTATTGTCTGTGTTGCTCTGTGAGTGACCAACAGTTTCTTCAACTACAAATGCACAGAGTTTCTTGTGTGTGCGTCTTCTCTTGCACGGACAGCTGGGACCTCCTGTCACAGACTCGTAGCACGGCCCGGAGCACAGAGATTTCATAGTGTAGTAAACTCATTCTCTGTGCACAGTTTCAGTAATTTCCAACGCAATGTTCACAAGTGTAACTGCAGTGAACAATTGCATATTTTCAGCTTGTAGTAGTCTACACAGCTGTGGTTTTCAAACATTTTCATATCAATGCCAAATTGATATGTAGGCCTATTTGGTTGCAGACCCCCATCATTCCAAAAATATTTTAAAGATATAAAAGATTTTCAAAAAGTGGTTAAATTGATTGTGATGTTGTATTAACTAGTTTAGCTGGAGACCCCCTGGAAACCCTTTAAACCCCCCCCCTTAGTATTATGCCGCTACACATACTCTTCTTCCCTGTGTGCTTCATCCTCTGCCCATCGAGGATCCTATTCAAACGGCTTGTAATTTTGATAAACCGGCAGAGCACTTTACAGCTTATTTAATGCATCGCCGAGACATTTGTTCAAACTGTCAAAGTCATTCACGTAGTCCCTAAGTCCCCAACCAGAGGTGTATTTTTCAACAAACGCAGCAACTTCATCAGACTCCAGTGTGGTCTTCAGCTCACAGAGGGCCTCCTCCACATCAGCATAGTCCTGACCAGGTCCTTTTTCCTTGATCGCCCCCAAGCATTCCTTCAGTACTTTCACACGCTCGACCAGACGCTGGCGCTGTTTCCTGTTGCGCATGACACCCTTACAGAGAGGGGAGAGTGAAGTTTGTGCTTTGTCCAAGATGGGGTCTATGAGATCCATGACTGATTGAAAAACATGAGAGAAGGGAGAAAGGGGGACAGATAGGTTAAAATATAATACCGTAGATTGGATCACAACATTCTTTTCTCATATTGAATGAGAAGTGACAGCTGACTTTAAAGTTAAATGATATATATACTGATAATGATGGTGTACTTTACCATCATTATTGACAGTGATGAGGTGTTTGTGCTAAGTGCCCTCAGCATCAATAGCCAATAAGCCAATAATGACAGTAAAGCACACCCTCAAGTGTAATACTGTGATTATAGAAGGGTTACTATTTGAATAAAACATATATGTGGGGCAATTTGTAATTTGCTCTCTCAAAACAAAAGAAGAAAAGTTGACAATACATGGGGTCTGTGAGACCATTTCTAGTCCCTCTTGAGACAACCAGCCAACTTGAGCTAATGCTTTCTAGAGATTGTAATTTCCCAAACTGAATAAATACCATGCGTAGAAAAACAAAAATCCATTGTTAATTCTTCTTGTAACTAAGATATCTGCTGAAATAAAACATATTTTTTTAAATCATAGACAGATTTTGCTACTACATCTTCACATGGATTGTTAAAGTAGTAGACCCTGCCTCTCACTTCTCTTCAGCTCCTCATGATCCTCCTTCCTGTCTGCTTCATCCTCTGTCTGTTGAGAAGCTTCGTTGGACAGCTTGTGTAGTATTTTATCAACCTGCAGACGCTTGGAAAGCTTGTTCAATGCACTGTTCAGACTGCTGTTCAAACTCCTAAACTCAGTATCGTCGTTGCAGTCTTTAAACACATGCTCGTGGAAACTATCAGATATGTATTTTTTGACAACATCTTTTGCAAACTCCAGTGTTTTCTTGAGATCACGGAGGTCCTCCTCCACATCTCCAACACCTTTTTGCTTGATTGTCAGCACCAGTTCCTCCAGTCCTTTCACACGCTTAACCAAACGCTGGCACTGTTTCTTGTTGCCCTTGACCTCCTCACAGAAATGGTAGAGTGAAGTTGCTATACGCACGATGGAGTCTATGACATTGAAAAACATGAGAGGGGAGAAAAAAGACAGATAGATTGAAATGGAATAGATTGAATCATAACATGCTTTTCTCATTACTTTAAAGTTAATTGTTTACTTAAGCAATATTACACAAGAGGTTGTCCAATTAATTGATTTGTTAATTTTGAGTTGGTTCATATAGACCTCTACAGTTTATTGGGTTTACTGACATTGAGCTCCCTGAGACGCCTGGCTCCCCAATGATGTGACCTGCGACCTCATGAATGTATTTAAAACATGCTGTTCATGTCTGTCTGGATTTTACTCAAATCTGTATCAGAATAACACATTCTGCACTTAAAGGGCAAGACCACTTTGGTAGAGGTCTGGGTTGTGTAGTTACCTTGCCATGGTGTAACTCCAAAGGTGGACAAGAAATCAAAAATAATTGCTCCATTGATTAGAAATTGATAATTCTAAATATGCTCCTCATTGACTTACATCGTACGGTGAAACAGCTCTCAAAGTCACTCTTTTAGCACGTAAACGGACGCAAACAGAGCTGATTCAGAGAATATAGAACATCACCAAACCCAGTACTGTTTGTTTTTTTAATAAAAATGTCAACTTCCTGTTGATTTTACTATTTGAAGATTCGGATCCGGATCCGTAGATCCAGTCCGGGTTTTCTTCTACATAAAAATAGCAAAATCAACAGGAAGTTAACATTTTTATTAAAAACAAACAGTACTGGGTTTGCTGATGTTCTATATTGTCTGAATCAACTTTGTTTGCGTCCGTTTATGTGCTAAAAGAGTGACTTTGAGAGCTGTTTCAGCGTACAATGTAAGTCAATGAGGAGCATATTTTGAATTTTCAATTTCTAATCAATGGAGCAATTATTTTTGATTTCTTGTCCACCTTTGGAGTTACATAATGGCAACTACAAACTACACAACCCAGACCTCTAACAAAGTGGTCTTGCCCTTTAAGGCTGCATCTTGTGTATTGTTGTTGTTATCTTGTATTAATTGATTTGCTTATTTGATAGGGACAGATAACATTAATGAACAACACCCACATACAAATCTAAGAAGTATACATGCTGGCGTTAGCATATGTGATATGAAAAAGGAAATATGAAAAATCAAACAGTTCCATCTTGATCAAATGACTATAGAGATCATGTGTTACCGATTTGTGTGAAATTTCGATACAATCTGAAGGCTTAATATCCAAAAATGTGTTTTACATAAGTCGGCCTCCTGGTGGCGCTATAAAAGGCAAATGTGAAAAATGCAGGGCAGATGTTTTTCCTTGGCCTCTAGGGAGTGTGCGTGCAAAGTTTCACGCAGATCGGTGCAGTTATAGTTAAAAAAACAAATCAGCCTTTTATAGCGCCACCATGAGGCTGATTTAAAAAATGTCAAGTGGCATTTCTTCCTCGGCCTAGTGGGAATGTGTTTGTGAAATTTCACGGAAATCGCAAGCTGCGTTCATGATTTGAGGCATTTTGTTCAAAACGGACCAATCCTGCAAATTTTGGAAGCCAACCTTAGCCAATGAGGATGGAATATGGGAAATCGGACAGATCTGTGTTGATCACATGACTATAGAGATACTGTGTACCGATTTGCATGACGTTTGGATAAAATCTGTAGGAGTAATATTAAAAAATGGGTTTTGCACAAATCAGCCTCCTGGTGGCGCTATAACAGGCCCATGTGAAAAATTTGAGGCAGAGGTTCTGAATTGGCATCCAGGGAGTGTGTGTGCACAGTTTCGCAGTGACCGGGCCAACGGTGCCGGAGATTAGCTGGTAACACACGGACAGGACACACACACACGGACGGACGGAAGGACCGACGGACGGACGGACGGAGGGTAAAACATACTCTCTCGCCATGCCTTTTGTCTCGGCCTGGCGGAGACAACAAACACATAATTACAAATGTTTTGACTTCTACAAATCTTCTAAAAATCTACTCTAGTGGAAATGGGTGTATTGGGATATTTGGGGAGTTGCGTCATGATCCAAGGAATCCAGAGATAAATAAAATATTATTGTGTAAATTACGGTTCAGGAGCTAGCCAAAATGTAAAGCGGGCCGGTGTAGTGCCACCACCATGAGGCCAACTTGAAACATCTAGGGTGCAGTGACTTCCTTGGCCTACGGGGAGTGTGCACAGTTTGGCGCTGATCAGTACCGTCCGTGACATGCGCGCACACACACACGAAAGAGGGAGAGAGAGGGGGAAAGACTGAGGCGGAGCGAGTGAAAAACAGAGACAGTTATAAAAAATAAAAATAAAGAAATCTGTCTTGAACTGTTGAAAACAAATAAATAAGAAATAGCAGTTAAAAAAATAACAAACAGGACATGTAGTAACAGAAGAGAAACAGACATAGGCCTACCACTTGTTGAATCATGGTTGTTCTTGTCTGATGTTGATTCTACCATCTCTAGTAGAGGTACTAATGACACACACACACACACACACACACACACACACACACACACACACACACACACACACACACACACACACACACACACACACACACACACACACACACACACACACACACACACACACACACACGTGTGAGCTATTTCCATGAACAAATTAATTAATTATTAATGCTAAATAGGCTCTGTGCATAACTGCAGTCCCAGTTTTCAGAAGCTGGCATTCATACCTTGGTTTG
>NC_139951.1:10362865-10367865 GCF_963454915.1 Gymnoscopelus microlampas
TGTCTGACATCATCTAGCAGTAGCGAGGTCACAATGGCACAGTTAACTGTAACCTTTAAACATGACATTGTGTTCAAGGTTCCATGGTGAGCACAGTAACCTGGACAGTTTGAAAGATTAAATGTTAAAAATGCCATAGTTTTATTATGACTTTAAATACAGTTCAAGCTAGTGGGATTTTAAACATGACACATGTGCAAGGTCATGGTGTCTGGGTCATAGTAACCATGATGAACATTGTCACTTTCATATTTGACACACTGACTTAACCCAGTGACTTGGGGGTCAGGAGACTGGGAGGAGACTAAGCTATTTTAAGATGATGTAATGGTTAGTAATGATGACTAAGAGGCAGGTGATAGATAGGAAGGAGGTAGAAGGAAGGGAGATTCCAACCCGAGATTCCAACCCCGAGGAGGAAGAGTCGTAGAGGCAACCACTGCCATACTTATGATATTTTTCAGAATTTTGCAGCTCTGTCAGTAGCCCTGAAACGTCAAGTTTTGACATGACGGGCGTCCTGAAAGTAAAATTTTGAGGGAATTTTGTGTGTGTGTGTTTTTGTGTCAGATGAGGAGTAATCTCTCAAGAACAGATTCTGCTCTGCGTTGGAATCTGTCGGTAGCCGCGTTGACAACCCGTGCGCATTGGTTTCAAGTGGGTGTGCCTTCAGATCAGGAAGCGGGCCGCGCTTTACCCAATCAAATGTAGTGGGCGGGATTCACGTGTCCGTCCACCCTTCCCCCCTCGAAACTAGCCGAAACTAATTTAACAATAGCGTCCTCGGAGCAGACAAAACCACGGACAGATATTCACATTTTAACTTACTCTTTCATTATAGAAACAAGTGGGAATGAAAACATAGTCGCACCAACCGGAAGTGATGCGCTGAAGGGAGACACAAACCCCCGGTTTCCCTGCGCACTGGTGTTCCGTTTGCCTCCGGCCAGACCCAACAGACAATACAAACAGCAGAGGTCGCTGTTTTTCATTTTCAGTTGGGTCTGGCTACGCGAGACTAGATGAGGATCGAGTAACAGTGTGCCTGTGTCCCCTGACGTGGGTGTGACTATTGTTATTATGGTAGACCCTGACCAGTGTTTTTGCCAAGTTTGGTGCGAATCGGAGTAATGGTGCGCCTCGCAAGTCCGCAATGCATGTTACATTTGTGACGTCCACCAGCCACCCAATAGGCAGATATACAAGCCCACAACGCATCGCGATTCGACGTGTTGTGAGCTTGTAGAGACTGTCCTCAGACTATTCCAGATGAGCCTCATGCGGCCCTGTTGGTGAGTTTACTGTGTGTGTGTGTGTGTGTGTGTGTGTGTGTGTGTGTGTGTGTGTGTGTGTGTGTGTGTGTGTGTGTGTGTGTGTGTGTGTGTGTATACAGTCTATGATGTATACACACACACGCACGCACGCACGCACGCACGCACGCACGCACGCACGCACGCACGCACGCACGCACGCACGCACACACACACACACACACACACACACACACACACACACACACACACACACACATTTATAAAGGCTATTTAAAAATGACCCCCCTCTGAACAGAAATGCAGCAGTTCATCTAGCATCAACACCTTCCTATCACTGCCCCCAGTGGTGTGTCAACTGTCAACAACCACCATGCAGCAGCTAGGGTTAGTTTATAGTTAAATTATACATACTTTATTATATATAATTTAGTTACCGTTACGTTATGTTCGTCCTAATATAATTTTTTTACATTGTTTTATAGGATTTATATTTTATAATATTTATTTAATATTGAGCAGCACAAATGCAAGACACGTTAGTATAGGCCCTATGTATTTAACATAACACCAGATAATATTACAGTACAATCACATAATAAAGTTTAGTAATAGCCTAGACTAGACTGACATTAATGAGGCCCTCAATGTAGGCTATGCTCCATTTGGTCTGGGATAATCCAAATTTAATCGTAGGATCGATTGATTGGTGCTTCAGAAACTCTAAATCATATGGCAATTAAATATGCCATATGTCCTCATATGCAGTTTTCATGAGCATTTTTAAATGCTCACAACATGTTAATGACTCTGTTACACTTCACTTCACTGTGTTATCGTGGTCTAAATCAGCAGACAGCAGCACTGAAACACATGCTGTGTGTTAGGCCTATACTATGTGTAGGCTATTGTCAGAACGTCTATAAAACGAATTGTCCAATCATCATGAATAACAGCCATAGTATATTCTGAGTCGGACACAGCCTTAAACTATGGCTACATCATGGTGTAGGATATAAGGTGAAAAACAATATGAAATCTATCAAGTCAAGTGATGCATATTGGGTTAACTTATTAGCGCACATCTTCCCGCCAAGTAGACTAGTGTCACTTACTTAATGAAGCCAAGCTGAGTCCAGCTGCTGCCAACAAGACACACCACAACAGAGCTCTCAGGATCCCCATGTTTTGTCCTTACAGAGTGTATCCTAATTATGGATATAAAGGAGAGTTGCTTATACGGCTCGCAAGCAAATTAATGAATAACTTTTCAAAATACACAACATCCCATAAAGGCGGCTTGGTTACTATGATGTCATGCTGCTGGAATATCAAAGGTAAGAGTGGGCTGGGCTCCCGCAGGTGTGCATATGGCATTGGTTACCGTGATTTGCATCAGTGTTGCCAGATTATGGGATAGAAATAAGCAACCATGTCTAGGAACACAAGCCCAAAAGAAGTGAGATGCCCACTGAGTGAGTGGGCCCCACTCGTCCAATGCATATAGGCCCAGTTATCCTGGTGCCCACCTCTCCAGGTGCCCACTCATCCAGGTGCCCAGTTATCTCCACCCCTAATCCTAAGTGCCCAATCGTCCAGGTGCCCACATGTCCATATTAGTGCCCACCCGTCCAAGGTGCCCCAGATGGTCCCTAGTGCCCAGATGGTTTTGGTGCCCACCTATCCTGTTAGCCTTCTTATGAGCACTTCCAAACTATGCATCGGTTAAATAGACGATCTACAAGCTCACAACGCCTGGCATCTTTCAGAATAATCTTGAAAGAAATGTGACATTGACATGAACATATTTGAGAACCACTGGTTTAAACAACATTATTTACAAAACAAGCCCAAAAACCTTCAACCCGCAACTACCAATATTGATAAGCAACTTTATATAGAAATAAGCCCAAAGTCGCTTAAAATAAGCGGACATGGCAACACTGATTTGTAGACACACAAATACACACAGAACACGTAGCCTAGGGCGTGTCAGTCTTTGAAATCCCCGACCTTTCAAGTTTTGCAATATATCTAGTCGGTGAGTGATAAGCTGTGGTGGAAAAAGTACTGCATTGTTTTTAGTTAAGTAATATCAATAGTAGGCCTACTGCCATGCAGAAACACTCTATTACAAGTAAAAGTCTGGTAATAAAAATGTACTTGAGTAAAAGTACAAAAGTAATGGCATGAAAATATACTTAAAAGTACCAAAAGTAAAAGTAACCTACTCACTATACAGAATGTTCCGTTTCACAAGGTATCATATTATGTATCAAATCGAACGGTATTCAAATCTTTTGAAAATACCAGATCTACAAGCTCCACATGTGGTGTAATGTTGTGAGCTTGTAGATCGGCTATTTTGAAATAAAAAAAAGTTTAAATAGGGCTGAAGTGGTTACTGTATGTTTTGTAATAACAATTCAAATCTACAAAGTAACTAACTAGTAGCCTAACTAAGTTTTCAATTAATTGTAGCGGAGTAAAAGTAGGCCTATAATATTTGCCTCTGAGATGTAGTGGAGTAGAAGTAAAAGTATTGAAAATTGGAAATACTCCAGTAAAGTAAAAGTACCTCAAAATTATACTTAAGTACAGTACTTGAGTAAATGTATAGCCTACTTTACTTTCCACCACTGTTGATGAGAATGGGCCTATTGTTATATCTGGTTTTGGATTTGTTTTCCCTGCAAAGGCTGCATTACAGTAAAGTCAATCAAAGTGATTTTATTTATAGCTGTTCTATTATTAGGCCTATAGGTATTACTGATGATGACTAGGCTACTTATTGCATAACTATTTTGTGAAAACAGCATAGGCCTATATATCGAGGTATATGATAAAAAAAAGAAGTAATATTTGGTCACATAATCCAGCACTATTTTTGTATTAATTGTTGTCATATGTATTCTGTATTATAAATGCTTATTTATGTTGTATTCATTAAAATCTATTAAACTGTAGGCCTACTGTATTCTTGCCTGATATGAATGTTGAAATCAGTGAGAAATAAATTACACTTTGCTAACATACGACCTCAAAATCACTGTAGCTTAAATAATTACTGTGTAATAGACATGCAATATACTGTTAGTCTGTGTTGAAGTCTACACAGCTGATAGCCTAATATAGACCATGATTGTTTATAAATGTAAAACACGAAACATGTTTTAAATTAGAACAAAGTAAAACAAAAAGAAGCTATATAGAATAAAGAATATCTATGATTAAATTAAGATTATAACATGTTTTAGAGTAGGCTATAATGATTGGATTAATACCTTTGTGGGCTAAAGAAATGCTATTGGTCCAAATTGATCCCAATAATAATAATAATAATACCTGGGATTTATATAGCGCTTTTCTGAGTACTCAAAGTCGCTTTACAAGGCTAAACTAAGTGGAACACAAGCAAAACAAAACAACTTTAATACAGAGAATAAAAGGATAAAAAGATATGAAGCCAATAAAACCGTTGTTTTCACTCCACCAAAGGCCAAATGGAAAACACACCCCATGGGGCGCAGATGTGCAAGCAGGCCTAGATTTTATTATTTTTTAATTATGATAAATAATTAATCAACATATCAGCGCTAGACACCGTTGTAAAGGTCAAGTAACAAAATAAGGAGAGCGACCAATTCAAAATCCTTTATTGTATTGGCTAATCCATTACAAGAAAGTTAAAAATGCACCCACACATTGCGGCAGACAGCCTTCATCAGG
>NC_139951.1:10370365-10502865 GCF_963454915.1 Gymnoscopelus microlampas
GTCACAGGGCTCTCTCCAGCTCTTTAGTAAACAGAATAATAGTACATTTTCAGGTAGGTGACATATTTTAAGCCAATCAGGAGAGAGTACTGAAAATGCATTTTCTGTTTAATAAAGAGCTGGAGAGACACTCTATAGTAATGAGTACTATCAGAATATAGAGCTATTTAACACTTATTTTAACCAAAGTAAAGCACTTACCCTACCTTTAACATAAGTGGTCAGTTGGGTATTATTCCAAAAGTTGTTGTTGAAAAGTTGTAACATGGTAAACATACTATATTAATTTCTAGTGAGTAAAATGCATAATCTGCCATAAAATGCAGATAAAAAACTGTTCTACATTGTTCAGACCCAAATCCACCACAGGTCTCCACTCTTCAGAAAAGGCAAAGGGCTTCTCAGTGTCCCAGTCTCGTACCAGGAGTCACTATTTGTAGGCCTATTGTAATTACCCTGTATCAATCATATTGGGAATACAGAATTCATTTTAAAATATAGCATTTTTATAAACACTCTTATGGACATGTGGTCTTGTCTGCAACCATAAATTGACTAGTCTACTATTCTTTCTAAAATTAGTTACACCTCTGCACCTGATAGTACATATGAATGAATACATGAAAGGAAGCGTAGCACAATACTCACTGAATGAAATCCTTGTGGTGACGTTGCCATATTTGTAGAATGGTTTAACTTTTTCCTCCACAAACCAATGCTTGGTTCCACAGTAGTAGAGACCAAGGTCAGAATCAGTTACATTCTCTATCAGAAGATCAGAGGATTCACTAGATTTGTTATACTTTAAATTAGAAGGGGGGTTTTGTTCATTAATTTCAAGAGTAGGTTGGTTTTTATGAGAGCCGTTCCTGAACCACACTATGGAAATTCCAGGTGGCTTTCTGCAGTCACAGGAGAGAGTGATGTTGTCTCCTGGTCTGACTGTCAACTCCACTTCTAATCCAGAGACCCCATCCTGACTGATGTAAATGACACCTGGAACATGAAAACAATAAGAAATTAAATGAACCGCATCATACAGTACTACACACTTTGGTAACACCACAGTAAAAGAAGACAACCCATTCAAAAGAATACACACAAGAAATAACTACCTAAGAATGATAATAATTTATATCAAATTTCAATAAAAAGACCTCAAGTTTACCTAGTAGAGCAGCTAAAATCAGATGCAGCGTTGCCATGTCTGATGGTGGAACGAAGTTGACAGTGACAAAGCTCTTTGACACTGATGTCAAATATCATATGCAGGCAGACTTCTACTAAACGATAAACAAATTGCGATTGGTTGGCTGAGAGGAAAGTTTTCATGTTGTGGTTCTTTTCTATGACAACAGAGCAGTATGAAGCTTTGCACCTTTTTGTGGTCAGTGTTTTAACATGCAGCGAAACAAACAAAAATAAACTCTCCACCCCTCAGTGCTAACTAAATACCACACGTTCCATCGTACATTAATAATAATCCTGGCTGACTGATCCTTTGTGGCCCACTCAATGCTTTTGGCTTATATGGACAAAATGGCTCTAGATTCGAAAAATGGGCCAACTGAGACCCACTGCTTCAGCGCCTCCAGGCAACGCAGGCAACTATCTGGGGCACAGGGCAATACTGGCCTTCGATAAGGTCAGAAGGGCCCTATAGGATTGTATACTCAGGGGCCCCAACAGTCTCAACAATCACCTTTGCTCGTGAAAGGCTACATACTACTGTTGACCTTTCTGACCTTTTTGGTCATGGGATGTACTTAGCCGTTTTTCAAGACGGGTGAAATATACATTCACCACCGCTTTTACATTTGACATGCAAATACAGAAGTCAATTTAGTTTTATATGAACAAAAAAAGGCAAAATAAATGATTCATGTGAAAATGCTGACCGAGTTTAATGAACGGTACACTTGGTTGAGATTTCAGTTCCTTCATCTTTCTTCAGCTGGGAAAATCGAGACAAATGGTTTGAGGTTTGTCCGAAAGCATCTTTCCAAGTTCCCTTTCTTCACTTCTTCTTCTTCTTTCATGTATCCACAGATGGCCAGCTCAGTGTCGTGCAGCCATGAGCTCGTCTCTGGTCTTACGTTGAAAAAATAATCTGTGTGTGTGTGTGTGTGTGTGTGTGTGTGTGTGTGTGTGTGTGTGTGTGTGTGTGTGTGTGTGTGTGTGTGTGTGTGTCAATGTGGTCACAGAAAGTCAGATGGGCTAAGACAGGATATCCTTGGAAGAGTTATTGTAGTTGCTGCAGAGCTGTAGGCTTAACCGTATGCTTAAGCATAATACCAATAAAGAGACTATGATAGTATGATCCTAAAATGTATTTCGTACACCAACAAGCTGTTACACAGTTTAGTTTTCATTTGACATTTAAATCTAGCAAAACAATTATACAAACATGCATCAAATTGAATGCAGTCAGACTTTATTTGCAATGAAATAACACTGGAAAAAAATGTGCATGATGATATCCAAAAAGGAGTCATAATACAGAACAACCCACACAGTAAACACGTTCATAGATATCCATAAAATCATATTGTTATATTGATGGTAAACCACATCTTACACTGTTCTGAGCTTACAAACAAATAACAATTCAATTTGATGCATTATATATTTATGGCAATATGTTTTAGCTCATCCAGAGAACTACTTAAACACCTGTTCCTCTGTTGTGAATACTTGGCTATGACACTCAGATTTAAACAGTCAGACATGCATGAGCAAGAATATATAATGTTAAACCAACAGCAGCAAATCCGACCACACCATACTTTAAAAAACAGTGAATTACACAGAGGTAATGTTACGTACATTACATTACATTACATTACATTTCAATGTTATGCACAAAGCATTAGATGAAACATTAAAGCTGCAGTCTGGAACTTATTCTAATGAATAAAACACCATTTCAACCATTTCTTAATACTGTATGGTAGAGTATATTTATACAATATAACTAGTGGGCCTACATCTGTGGTTGGAAGTGTTCTCCCTGTTCTCCCTATTTCCTTGAGAAATGTAGACCCTGGTGTTGGGCAAGGCTATGTAAAGAAGGAAAGGTCATGTTCCCACGGCATGCGCCATAGACGCACTCAGTGGGAAACATACTCTGTGCTCTTTAGATACCTCAATACAATGCAACCCTATCGCCAGAGGAAACGTCATTGAAGTTTCTCCAGAAACGTTCAATGACAACGTTTTTGGACCACAAAAACGTTACATTTTTAGGTACGTTACATTTCAGGTAGGTTTAGGGTTAGGTTTACGGGTTAAGATTAGGGTAAGGGTTAGGGTTAGCTGTGGTCCATAACCTAGAAGGGTTAGGGTTAGGTTCCTTAAGGCTATGGGACTTTCGAGCCTTTGCGCCCGCACCACAGGCTGCATAGCCTCTCGTCTGCAGTAAATATAAAAATACGGTTTTATGGAGTTGAAAGCCAACTCTACTAAGTGGGAACACTCTGAGCCCCCCACCTCATGTCTAAAATACACCTTTTGGCCAAAATGTTTAATATTTTACCGGAAAGAAAACATTATTTAGTTACTTCGCTGCGCCCTCTATCAATGGATTTTTTCTATTGACAAGAACTGTAGAGACATCTATATTACATTACATAACAGTCATTTAGCAGACGCTTTTATCCAAAGCGACTTACAACTAGACGCGTCGCAATTGGCAATTGCAAAGTGTGGTTGCGCCGACGCCGGTCGGGACTCGAGTAATACGCCAGGAGGAATACCGTCGGAGACTGCGCCAATGACATCGTCACGTCACTCCCGAGATCACTTGCGTTTCATTTTGAGAGGATTGATCCCCCAAAATGCATGTTTTTGCATCAAACGGTTACATTTTGTGCATTTGTGGCGCCCCCTATGGATCAAAGTGGAAATGCTTTTGGGGATTGGTTTAGTATACCACCCTTGACATGTGATTCAATTTTGGGATCGACCGGACGTTTCGTTCGTGATTTATGGCATTTTTTGTCAAACGGGCCCCTCCCGCTAAATTTGGAAGCCATTTACGGACGAACGGTACGGACTATCAAAATGCCGCTTGGATAGGTTTATCGCATGGGTCCATAGATCACGTGTACCGATTTTTGTGAGATTTGGAAAAAAAGTTGAGGAAAAGGAGCAAAAAGTGTGTTTTGAAGAAAATTCAAAATGGCGGAAAATCTATCCTGACGCAAATGGGCGTGGCCTATATGGGGAGATGCGTCGTGACCCAAGGAATCCAGGGAAAAAGAAATTGTGATTTTACGGACTATATTATGAACCTCTCCTCCAAATGTGGTAACTCTAGCTCTTACGGTTTCTGAGAAAAAAATACTTGAACTTGAGTTTTGTCACTTTTCCATTAAAGTGGATGGGGAAATTTAATGCACTAATAAATCAATATCAATAAAACTATGCAACCAATCTCTTAACAAAATACAAGCACACGATTCCCGGTGACGCCGGTCATTTTGATATATGGCACTAAATTGGGAAAAATAAACTGTGGGAGAAATAGCGGTTTGAAATATTGTTTATCTATAAATAAAGATGGAAAGTGTATAGAGTACTATAGTCTGGTTGCCCTGTTGGGCAACCACACTAATAAGTGCATTCAACATAGGTAGGCAAGGAAACTACTAATCACCAGAAGTCTTAAGTGCATTCTCTTCTAAAACAAGCAACTAAGAGTATACCTAGCGCTAAGGTAAAAGTGCAATATATCAGCTACCTACTTTCTTAAACAGATGAGACAAGTAGGAAAATCAAATGAGCAAGAGCTAAAACAAATACGTTGAATTAAATCGAATAAACAAGATCCAATAAGACAAGAGCTCGTACAACTAATTGACAACAACAAGGCAAGACAAAGAGGAAGGGTAGTGCTTCCTGAAGAGGTGGGTTTTCAGCCTGCATCTATATGTCATTGTAGGCACTTCGAGCAGGTCAGCACTAAAAATATCTATAGTCATAGAGGTAGGAAGGTGCCAGACCATTGAGAGCTTTATAAACAAGTTAAAACATTTTAAAATCAATCCTAACAACAACCGGGAGCCAATGGAGTGAAGCTAAAACTGGAGATGTCAACTAGACACATCAGAAGTTCAAAGCAGCTGATCACTCTAGAAGAAAAAGGAAAAGAAAAAACATGGAAGTTGCAGACAGACAGACAGACAGACAGACAGACAGACAGACAGACAGACAGACAGACAGACAGACGCGCGCACGCACGCACGCACGCACGCACGCACGCACGCACAATCAACTTTAATTGGAGCTCTCTCATTCTCCCTGTCTCAGTAAAGTGGCAGGCAGTGTTCCTGAGTTGTTTGGTCCCCAGAAACACGTGTACTCAGAGGATTCAACCATTTCAATGCCAGCTATACTCTGAAGATCCAAATAGTTGTCTTTGGCCTCTGGGTTCAAAGCGGCCAGCCAGTCGCTAGGTTCAAAATCCATCCAAATGTTTCTTCAACTACAAATGCACAAAGGTTCTTGTTCGGTGTGTGTCTTCTCTTGCTTGGACAACTGGGACCTTCTGTCACGGGCAACGTACATTGTAGCACACCTTATGGTGCCTGGGCTGGAGCACAGAGATCTCATAGTGCAGTACACCCATTCTTTGTGCAAAGTTTCTGTACGCATTCAAACGCAATGTTCATAAGTGTAACTGCAGTGAACAATTTCATGTTTTCGGCTCCCCCAGAAGAGAAGATCTGTGTGAACAATAGTCTAAATCATTTAAAAAATAGCCAATAAGCTATTTTGGAGTATATGTGTGAGGGCTCACACCTGCGTCGCACCGCCGATCCTACCGATATGTCTGAGTCATCAGCCTGATCTCACAGAACACGGTGAAATAGCACAGAATGACAATTACGTAAATAGACGACTAGAAAACCCGAAAAGCTGTGCATATGATCCACGAATCCCACGGTGAAATAACACAGGTTGCAACCCGCAAGCAGAGCAGTCCCCACAACAACATTTACGATTCTGTCGGTTGAAGTCGGTCCATCCCATTTAGATGCACATGTGCATAACGGTCAGATCTGTGGCTCTGGACAACCGGATCTCCATATTTGCCTATATCGTATCGTGGTTTGTTTATGGTTATGTCTGAGTCAGCATGACGTGGCTGAGGTCCGTCCGCCCGTCCGCCCATACTCCCTCCAATTAGCCAATTTTAAAATAGGATAAAATATGGTTAAAGTGGTTTAACTGATTTTGATGCTCTGTTAGCATTTTTTTCTGGGGACCCCCTGGTACCCCTGGGGTCCTTGAATAGGTTCAAGCCGTTCCCCCACCCTCATTATTTCGCTACTCATCTTCTTCCTCCCTGTGTGCTTCATCCTCTGCCCATCAAGGGTCTTCTTCAAACAGCTTGTGATTTTGGTAATCCGGTAGAGCACGGGACAGCTTATTTAATGCATTGCCGAGACGATTGTTCAAACTGACAAACTCATTCCCGTAGCCCGTACATAGGACATCAGAGGTGTATGTTTTAACAAAATTAGTAACTTCATCAGACTCCAGTGTGGTTTTGAGATCACAGAGGGCCTCCTCCACATCAGCAGAGTTCTGACCAGGTCCTTTCTGCTTAATTGCCCCCAAGCGTTCCTCCAGCACCTTCACAAACTCGACCAGACACTGGCGCTGTTTCTTGTTCCGCATGGCATCCTTACAGAGAGGGGAGAGTGAAGTTGCTTTGTCCAAGATGGGGTCTATGAGATCCATGACTGATTGAAAAACATGAGAGAAGGGAAAAAGATGGACAGACAGGTTGAGATACAATATATTGAACCACAACATTCTTTTCTCATTATATTGAATGAGAAGTGACAGCTGACTTAAAGTTATTTATTTGCAATATCACACGAAAGGGTGTGCTTTACCATCATTATTGGCACAACAGTGATGAGGTGTTTGTGTCAAGTGCCCTAAGCATCAGAGATTGACAGTGAAGTGCCAACAATGACAGTAAAGTAATATACTTAAGACTTAAGTAAATACTGTGATTATAGAATTAGAAGGGTTACCATCTAAGTAAAACATATTCAAAATGCAATCACATTGTGGGGCAATTTGCTCTCAAAACAAAACAAAACAAAACAAAACTAAAAACATATTTTTGCTATATTTATCTCCATGTCCCTGGAAATACGTGGGGTCTGACAGACACAATTTCTAGTCCCAACCAGCCAACTTGAGCTAATGCTTTCTAGAGATTATGATTTCCCAAACTGACTTAATACTACCCATAGAAAGACAACATTCCATTGTTAATCAATCTTCTTTTAACTAAGATATCTGCTGAAAGAAAATGTTTTTTTTTCATAGACAGATTTTTCTACTATATCTTCACATAGATTGTTAAAGTAGTAGACCCTGTCTCTCACTTCTCTTCAGCTCCTCATGATCCTCCTTCCTGTCTGCTTCATCCTCTGCCTGTTGAGAAGCTTTGTTGAACATCTTGTATAGTTTATGATCGTGATCAACCTGCAGAGCCTTGGAAAGCTTGTTGAATGCACTGTTCAGACGGCCGTTCAAACTCCTAAATTCACTGTTGCCGTTGTAGTCTTTAAACACATGCTCGTGGAAACTATCATAGAAGTATTTTTTGACAACATCTTTTGCAGACTCGAGTGTTTCATTAAGATCACGGAGGTCCTCCTCCACATCCTCAGAGTTCTGACCGGCTCCTTTTTGCATGATTGTCAGCACCAGTTCCTCCAGTCCTTTCACACGCTGGACCAGACGTTGACACTGTTTCTTGTTGCCCTTGACCTTTTCACAGTGATTGCAGAGTGAAGTTGCGTTGCCGTCGATGAGATCCATGACTGATTGAAAAACTTAAGAGAAGGGAGAAAGGGAGACAGATTGTTGAAATGCAATAGATTGAACCATAACATGCTTTTCTCATTATATTGAATGAAAATTGGCAACAGACTTTACTTAAGCAATAATATAATCTACGGAGTGTTTACCATCAGTATTGGCAGGGCAATGGTCAGGAATTTTACCAGACACACTACCTGTGTGCAAAGCAAATTCCCGTAAGGTCAATAAAGGTTTCATTCATTCATTCACCTGCATATCTGTATCAGAATGACACATTCAGGACGCTCGAGTGGTAAAGTACCTTACCACCACAACAGAGTGTGGGGGTTCGAATTCACAGTGGTGCATTTTCTCACTTGGGAATGATGCAAGTTGGGAATGCCCCACCCGTTTATGAAATACCGGACTAGACATTAGAGTAGCCTACCCAGTGCATCAAATCCAATTATTTGTAACTTTACGTAATCCTGTGTGTTTGTTTTACAGTTTAGGAAACAAACATTTTAGGAAACAAACAGTTTCAGGAACAAATTTTAGGAACAAGAAACTAAAGAAACAAAATGTTTTTTCCCTTATCCAGACCTGGAAATTACTACAAGGGCCTATTTTATTGTGTAAAATACGGTTCAAGCCAAAATGTAAAGCAGGCTGGTGTAGTGCCACCATGAGGCCAATTTGAAACATTTGGGGTGCAGAGACTTCCTTGGCATAACATAGACAGGTAATAAAAGAAGAGAAATAGACATGCCATCTGCTATCAGCTATTTCCATGAACAAATTGGAAGCAGATATCTTAATGCTAAATAGGCTTTGTGCATAACTGCAGTCCCAGTTTTCAGAAGGTGGCATACCATTCATACCTTGGTTTGATTGGCCCAGCAGCAGATTTGAACTGGAAACACATGAAGGTATGTTTCCGGTTCAAACCTGCTGCTTAGCAAATCAAAGAAAGCTATGGGAAAATTAACTGGAACAGGAAACAGGTATACCACCTTCTGAAAACTGGGGACTACAGTTATGCACACCTCTGTGTCTACCAGAAATACAACTGAACTTTAAAAAGGAAAACACAGATTAAATATTAATGTTCCTCATGGAGAAATGTCCTTTTAGAAGACCAGCCTCCGTGTGGAGTTCTGAGCATAGGGCCAGCCCCCCAAAACGTCTTGAATTCTGTTTACATATGATGCATATTTTATCAAATAAAACACATTAGAAAACTATTAGAACCATTTCTACCTTCATTTTCATTCCTTGGTGAAGATACATTTGCAGTTGTAGCTGCTGAGAGAGGAAAAGATCAGTTTGGATTGATTAATTGATTCATCTAGCTATTTATTAAGTTATCATACCGATTGTCATTTGCATACAAATGGCATTAGGCATTGTAAATAGATTGTGTATGAAATGAAAGCCTGCCAGGTACTTATAACAAGGCGTTACTATAGTGACCACCTCTCTCTTTGATACTTACTTACATCATGGAATGTTACAATAGTTACATTATTTGTTTTGCTTACTTTGCAACTGCTGCTAGTTTAATTGTTTTATTGGCTTAAGTAGGCTACTTTGCAGATGGAGTACAATTTTTATTCAGTGTTCATAATATGTTTATAGGATGATGAATTAGCACTGCATTAGCCATACTGGTGACAGTACTTACAGATAACTGCCACATTATCTGTAGCCTATGTTCGACTCAGTTCCTTATGCAACTCTCTGGTATAAAGGATTACTTTCACTGTGTGTTCCGCCTGCGACAGACAGCTTGTTGTGTTAACAACAGATGCACTTAACATAAGCTCCACTCTGCACACAATAGAGCCAAGGGAATCAACCATGCAATTTCAGTGAGCAACTTTGAACGCACACTAAGGCCAAGGATGAACCTTCACCCCAATTTCTTTTTTTAAATCGTCCTGCTATGGCGCCAGCAGCAGGCCGATTAAAAAATGTGCGTTATCTTCAAAACACACTTTTTGCTACTAGATTTACGTTTAATTTTTCAGATCTGCCTTCCAAAGTTTGCAGGCCCTGGGTAGGTAACCCGGCCTGGCGGAGACCTGTGCTCCGAGGACACACTTTCCTAGTTTATAATTAATTAATTAATCTATTATAACTTAGTTGGAAGTTCAATCAGACTCACAAACTGCTCACATAAAGTTCTTAAACTCACCTTCACCATCCAGCTCAGACCCACATGAAGGCAACATACCCTGTATATGATCTGTTATGAAATTCAAACACAATGATATGACATGAATGATTACATAATAGTGATACAATACACACTAACATGCACGCACACACACAGTGTGTATATGATTAAACACATTAGAACAACTAAAGATTAAAACATCAGATGAAAAATATCCCTGATGAAGACCTATGTAGGTTGAAACATTAACTTCAATTAATAAAGGCTGCTAAAATAGCAGATCTACAAGCTCACATCGCGTTGTGAGCTCGTAGATCGGCTATTTTCACTACTCACAATTATAATATTTGTGTTTCTGTTTGTGTTTTACATCTCTTTGATTTTAAAATTATAAAAACTGTAGGAAACAGAAAAAAAGGAGAGATATTTACTAACGACCCATACAATTGTGTCCGTGACCCACAAATGGGTCTAGACCCATAGTTTTGGAAACAGTGCTTTATCCCGTCTGACCCAGGAGCACCTATGACCTTTTAAAACCTTTTTACCTACAGTACATCTCCAGTGAGCAACTTGCTTTATTCTCTCCAAAGATTAAAACATTTGACTTTTGCCTGTGGAATTACATGCAGCAACTTTGCAAGCATGTTGTAGCATGTGTAACTTAAAATCAGAAGCGAAACTTACCACGATATTTCACACACAGGAACAGCACCAAACCGACTGTAAGGAGGGGAGGAACAATAATCCCTCGATGGCCACGCAAAGGTGCATTTCCTTAAAATAAAAAAGACACAGAATTATAGGCTTTTGTTATTACGGGCTCCAGTTTAATATACAATGTGTGTGTGTGTGTGTGTGTGTGTGTGTGTGTGTGTGTGTGTGTGTGTGTGTGTGTGTGTTTTCAGCCCCCTACCCAAAAGAGAAATTTGATATCTCCCCGGGACCCAAACAAGTGGAAATAGCCGATCTACAAGCTCACAACGCTTGCGATGCGATGTGATGTTTGTAGATCTGCCATTTTCACTATACTTCTTAATAATTATTTTAAAGGAAATTCTTTTTTTAAACTGCACATTTATTTATTTTTATTCATGAAATATTTGTTTTCTTTTGTTATTGAAAATGTAGAAAATCTTAGAAATCTCTAGAAATAACGGAATTCTTTTTATGTAGGACACGAAAAGAAAGTGGGGTATAATTTCCATGCAACCCATAAACATGGGTCTGTTCCCAAAAAATGGGTCCCGACCCTCTGTTTGGGAAACACTAGCTTAAGCTCAGAGCCACATCATTAGGCATCAAAAACATAGAGCGGATAGAGGAAAAAGACTTCATCTTCACAGCATGACACATTCTCTTTCAATAACACGGTAAAGTGTATTTATTGACATGGCATAACAGACAACAAGAAACACCAAGATACCTTTTATATAAAACGGGTTGTCACTGGGATCACTCTGCTCCACACTGACTGGGTTCTTCATTTCACAGAAGACTTTCTCAAACTTCTTCCATTCCTCATCGTTGGTTATAGTCCAGTTCTGTCCAGACTCCATCCATTCCCCATCATCTTTCTTCCAGCGATAGGTGACCGGACCTGAATCTGTGATGTTTCCTTCACAGACCAGTAAGCAGGTGGTAGATTGAGGTGCACAAGGTGGTCTGTAAACCACTGATGGCTTTGGGACATTCTCTGTTAGGAGAAAGAATGAAGACAACTAAGAAACTCATTGAAAACATCCCTTACCAGAAGGATAAGATAATATAGGACATTTATTGTTCCTGCAGTTGACATTCAGATGCCAAAGGCATCACAGCAGTTAAGGTACAGTTGCACTAGATACAGCAGGATAAAATACATCACATTCAAAGAAACACTATCAGTAATGGACAAAATATACAATATACAACACTCTAGTCTACACCATCAACAGTGCTTGCATAGGGCAGGCCAAAGGAAATAAGAGAACGCACAGTAAGCATATCCACACTGTTCATACTGTACTGAACCGTTCCAAGCAATTAGTCTATTGAACAGCAGACTGTTATTTTAATGTATACACCATCGGGATGTGGCACGTTTTTAGCTACTTTTTATGGCAAGCGACACAATCCTACAGTACTATAAGTTCAGGCTTGTGTGTTACTTGTGCAGGGCTGCAGTTTCACCAATATACTCTGCTCTCAGATGACTTTGTGTTATATGTCAGCCACTCTTTACTTTGATGAAAGACTCTGTGGGCACGTTCCCCTCACATACCCCCAATAGTGCCTCTGCATCCCCCTAGGGTTACACATACCCCCATTAGATAAACACTGGCCTAGATGCTGTGATTACATGCCATGTTTTTTAACTTGGTTGCGTGCAAGTGTCAATCATGCACCAAAATGTCCAAAACTCTGCGTCTCATTAGAGGGCTATGGACAGTTCAAAAACCTGCCTATAAATAACATCATCGGTGGGGATTCCATGCTTATTCTACTGTTTATACTGTTGACACTGTAGCGATATCAGGTTTTCTGTGATGTTATATGACACTGTCATTGAATGCATTTTGCTCACGTTCTTGCCTAACCTTGGGGCGAGATGCTGTATATATGGAGACTGTGGGTCCTATCTTGCACGCCGACTTACCCCTTATGCCAAATTTTTTTTTACTATTTTGAAGAACACTTAAAAAAATGTTCAAATAGCCAATCTACAAGCTCACAACATGTATATCGACTATTTTCACTATTTGAAAATGTTTTTTCAAAATAGTCAAAAATGCCTAAAACGTTTAGGCATAAGGGGTAAGGCGGCACACAAGATAGAGCCATGTGTTCTTTTTTGTTTTTATTCTGTAGCTCAGGCCACAACCAAAAATGTCCGGGTATAACAATGGCAGCGTCGCATTGGAGCAGTATTATTCATTAACCTTATTTCTAGAAGAACAGGACAGGACACTTATGATATTGTTACTGACAATTAGAAATATATAATTTTATATAATAACAGGACATAATTCATACTCACTGATGACCTCAACTCTGTGCAACTTGGGTTGTACATCCGAGTTCTGACCAAACACCATGAAATAAACTCCATTGTCTTCGGTGGTCATATTTCTGATGACGATGACTCCAGTTTCTTCATACAATTCTGTGCGGCCTTCATATGTCCCATAGACTTTCTCTTTTCTAGGCGAACTCTGATCCCACTCTGCCACCACAACTTGTTCGCCTGAGGGTGTCTTTTTCCTTAGGGTGACAGTGGTGAGTTTGGAATCTAGAGGCAATTGAAGGCGTCCTTCCAATGCTATGTATGTCACATCTTGTTGGTCTGTTTAGAGAAAAAACATTCTGTCAGTTAAAGGGTATTTCACTTTAAAACACTTCTGGGGTCATTTTAATGCCTGCTCTGGCTTTTGTGTGCTCCCCAGACCCCTGTGTGTGTGTGTGTGTGTGTGTGTGTGTGTGTGTGTGTGTGTGTGTGTGTGTGTGTGTGTGTGTGTGTGTGTGTGTGTGTGTGTGTGTGTGTGTGTGTGTGTGTGTGTCAGGTACTGTAGACTTAAATGCACAAATCTCAATAAAAAAAGGACATGAGACAATAAATGCACAAATGTATGTATGTACATCTGTAAACCACGTATCTCGAGAACCGTTCAACCGCCCGACTTCAAATTTGGCACACACGTCGCATGCAACCCCAGTGACTGCAGGCGTCCACTCAGTCGGTTGTTCAGAACCGCCAGAAAAGGTTCTGGCTGTGGCCCAAATGAGCCAATTGATTGCCCTGGCAACCCCAGCCTAAGCTTCATTTGCCAAATTCCCCACACCTGCCCAATTCCCCACATCTGCCATTTGATTAGTTAGTCAGTCAGTCCACTTTTCACAGTCATTTTTTTGCGCTCTGCAGACATTCTCCACACATTCTCCACAGACGTTTACCACTGCACAAGGACCTTCCGAAACGGTTGATCTCCCAATAGTATATGGGCATATTGTAAAGGTTGACCAAGCGGCCAAGGCTCTGGAAACAGTCCAATATGCAGCAGTATAATGGAAAATAAATAACAATTATAGAATATAGCTGCAAGCAGCGATAATACAGGGCCAGACATGGAAACGAGAGAGAGAGAGAGAGAGAGAGAGAGAGAGAGAGAGAGAGATTGTTTGACAGCTTACTAGTGGCTCCATTTGACTACACAACACAGCCATCATGGAGAGAGAGAGAGAGAGAGAGAGAGAGAGAGAGAGAGAGAGAGAGAGAGAGAGAGAGAGAGAGAGAGAGAGAGAGAGAGAGAGAGAGAGAGAGAGAGAGAGAGACATGGATACTGGAGAGAGAGAGAGAGAGAGAGAGAGAGAGAGAGAGAGAGAGAGAGAGAGAGAGAGAGAGAGAGAGAGAGAGATGGAAACTGGAGAGAGAGAGAGAGAGAGAGAGAGAGAGAGAGAGATGGAAACTGGAGAGAGAGAGAGAGAGATAGAAACGGAATAGATGAGAGAGAGAGAGAGAGAGAGAGAGAGAGAGAGAGAGAGAGAGAGAGAGAGAGAGAGAGAGACATGGAAACTAGAGAGAGAGAGAGAGATAGAAACGGAATATTGCATTTGCACATGTATTCATTGATACAGTCATGTTGTTTGCAATTCAACTTAAATGAAGTCTGCAAGTGAGGCTTGAACTGACGACCTTGAGATTGTGAGGCACTCATTTAAGGGAGACGCCATTGGACCAACAGACAAGGAACTGTGAAAAAGGAGATCACACAGATGATACAGTTTCACGCAAATAGCTGAAAAATCCTGGGTTTAAGTGTTTTTCAAACTGCTCAAAATTGCGGACAATCTAAGGGCGGGGCTTACTGGTCAAAGCGATAGATGTGTTCCTCATGAGTCAAGGCACAAGTGTAAGCAAGTTTCATGACTTTCGGCCAAACGAGGCATGACTTTTGCCTGTTTAAAGTTTGCATTTTCAAAAAATTGCTATAGCGCCCCCTTTGGCCAATTGGAGTGAGATTGGTTTCAGTGATATTTGGAATGACTCTCTACATTACTGCAACGTTTCAAAGAAATGTGAGTCTTGCATATATGTGTTAGGGGCAGATGAATAATTTTCATAAAACTGCAATAGTTAAAATCTATGGAATCCTGGGATTTTGGAGCAATCTGCACGAAACGTTTAACAATTGAACTTTGGACCTTTGCCGACAACTTCTAGGCGGCGGAATTTCCATAAGTGAAAAAATGCAGAAGTTAGGAGCCAATGGCTGTTTTTCATATCATTCAAAATGGAGGGCAATCTAAAGGTCAGAGGTCAAAAGTCAGAGTGTGAAAGTTGTTCAGCATGAGGAGACGCATATGTGTATCCAAGTTTCATGGCTGTAGGTCAAACAGGGCATGAGTTGTACCTGTTCAAAGTTGGCATTTTCAATTGAGTGCTATAGCGCCACCTTTGGACGAAAGATTGTGAGAATTATTTTTTGATCATTTTTCATGACCATCTACCATATGGCCGAGTTTCGTAAAAAGCGACAGCACGGTTCAGCCAGAACTGCGAAAAGTGGCAGAAGAAGAAGAAGAAGAAGAAGAAGTG
The DNA here is from genome assembly GCF_963454915.1 of Gymnoscopelus microlampas. Taxonomy (NCBI): domain Eukaryota; kingdom Metazoa; phylum Chordata; class Actinopteri; order Myctophiformes; family Myctophidae; genus Gymnoscopelus; species Gymnoscopelus microlampas. Next base: position 10,385,950 of record NC_139951.1, read on the forward strand.
ACAGAATACTGCCAATAATAAAACAGGTACAGAGCTGAGAGCTCTGTCCCTGTAAATACAAAAAATATAGAATTACTTAAAGCACAACTAAAGACAACAAACCATACATTGACTGCACAACAAGGCTATCCCTTAACTAAGGGCCCTGGCAGCTCTGTCTCACGGCTGTTAACGCTTTGCTTGCCAAGTTCAGCTCTGACTGACTGTCATTTGCAGCCTCCCTTAAATAGGGAGTGGATCCTACCACAAGCAGAGAAACAATTAACCTCAAAATTGGCTTATCTACAAGCTTACAACTATCTGATGAATAAATAACCTACCACATAAATACTAAACACCTTAAACTAAACACCATTTTGGGTTTGCATTTACTTCAAAAATACATAGAAATACTTTGCTCATTAACCTTGTCAAACACCCCTCCTCCTCTACAGTACTTGGCACGTTCCACCCCTTCTTAAACCAAATGGACTAACTCTGCTCTGTTTCGGCAGTTACAAGTCAGATTCAGAGGGTGTCTAGTTACACAAAGTTATATCAAACAGATGAACTATGGCAGTGCACAGGCAGCGAGAAACGCAAGCAGCCACGCAGGGATGCCAACAGTCCACAGCAGGGCACTGGCAGCAAGAAACACAAGAACATTTATAGAACTCTTAACCTCTAAACATTACCCCAATATGGAGTCAAACAGCCCAGATTTACAATTAAGGTGAGTCACCCATGATGTAAACCTTTGTAGTCACCAAAGGTGACTGATGTCACAGACTGGCAACATGGAGTGTGAGATTCACAATAAGCCATGCTGTTATTGGACACTGTCCCCCTGTCTTGTTTTTTGTCAGTACCGTTACTGTGTCTAACCGGTTTAACCGGACGTTTGGCGCTGCCCCTTGATACAATGGTGGTTGCTGCAGCAACAGCCCCGCTGCAGGGGTGGAACTCTGGTTTGCAGTGGTGAACAGTAACAAAGTATCTTTACTTGAGTATTGTACTTAAGTAAAATGTTTGAGTATCTGTCTCTGGACTTTCACTCTCCACTACATTAATTCAAAGACAAATATTGTAGGCTACTTTTGACTCCACTATACATTTCTATAGGAAGGGAAAAGGTACATATTATGAATCAATTAACCGATTAAAGGGGTATATCACTTTAAAACACAAATTTTAATGTCTAGGCAACTCGTTCTTTTGTGTGCGCCCTAGACAGTTGTTAAGTTGCTTGATTCCACATTAAAATATTTGATATTAATTTTATCAGACATGCGTGCCCCCCTCCTAGATAGATTTTTTTTATTTTTGTGTCATGCACCAAAGGTGCCCAGCCCACATGGACTTATAGGATATGACACAAAAATATCTGTTTTTCAAACTCCATTTCATACATACAGAACATTCCGTCTTTTCCCCCAAGCCTTACATATAAAATATGCTAAAAAGAAAAGAAAATACATTTCCTAAAACATAATTCAAGTCTTTCATCATCATCGATCTATCCAAAAAAAGTACACAAATTAGATAAAAGATAAAGTCTTAATTCCTCATATAATGGACAATAAAACAGAATTTTCAATTTGTTCCCAGTTACATAATAAACTAGAAAAAGTTATCTTCGGAGCACAGGTCTCCACCAGGTCAGATAGCTTACTGTGGCCTCCTGGTGGCGCTATAATAGGCCAATGTGAAAAGGGTACCATTTCTTCTTAGGCCTTTCAATCGGACACTGCATTCATGATTTGAGGCATTTTGTTCCAAAATTGTGTTTTGCTAAATTATACCTGCTGATGGCGCTATAACAGGCCAATGTGAAAAGGTTGGCATTTCTTCCTCGGCCTAGTGGGAAGGTGTGCACAAAATGTCACGGCAATCGCACGCTGCGTTGATGATTTGAGGCATTTTGTTCAAAACGAACCAATCCTGCAAACTTTGGAAGCCAATCTTAGCCAATCAGGATAGAATATAGAAAATCGGACGGATCCGTGTTGATCACATGACTATATAGATACTGTGTACAGATTTGCGTGAGGTTTGGACAAAATCTGTTAGGAGTGATATCCAAAAATGTGTTTTGCACAAATCTATAACAGGCCAATCTGGTTCGGGTAAAACATACTCTCTCGCCATGCCTTTCGGCCTGGCGGAGACAAAAAATGTAGTCCTCTTCAGGAGTACCAATGAATCTACCTGTTTCTATAGCTACTACAAACACAGTATAAAGACAGTGGGGCACAGCCCTAAACTATACTGTACATGATGAAGTGTTTCTACGCCATATAACAGGATAGTAGGATATAAAGGTGTGAAACAATATGAAGGAGTAAAACAAGTGATGAATGTTTGGTTATTATAAACAATTGCAAAATATCTTCCCGCGGCAAGTTGCATCACTTACTTAATGCCATGCTGTGCCTGAGTCCAACTGCTGCCAACAGCCAGATGCACAATGCAGTGTTCAGGATCAGGTGTTGGATCAGGATCCCCATCTTGTCCATGCAGAAGAGTGTAGCTTACCTAATGATCGCAAATGAATAACTTTACACAACATCCCATATTGGCGACTGGGATAAACTGAAACTATGCTGGCGCATCAAAGATGGGAGGGAGTGACACTCCCAAATATGCAGGTCGGTTACAGGGATTTGTTGATGCACGTACAAAAGGTATGCATAGTACAGTAGACACAGCCTCCAGGGAGGGTGTGTCTGAAGTCCCTGGATAACCTTTGTAAGGCAGGTTTCACAATATATTGTGATGTGTGTGACTAGGGATAGGTATCGTTAGGATTTTTATGAGTCTGATTTATTAGTTCTGCTTATCGGTTCCAGTTCCAAACGGTTCCCTATTTCAGTTCCAAAATGGTAAAAAAATAAGAGGTCAAATGTTGACAACATATTTAACAAAAGTAACCTTAGTCAATTTAAGACAGAGAGTAACATCCTCTCCTTTATTGCAACAGTTTATCAATTTGTGGATAATACAGTGAGCTGCATGTTTTGCATGCCCAAAGGTGTGAACTTTCAACTGTCGGTCCCTTTGATATTGGCTTTTAAATTGGTTAACCGGTCAAAACTCTGCTTTTCTATTAATTATCATGATTTACATTTTTAACTGATATATGGGCAACTGCCCTCCCAAAAGTCATTCAATTATAATTATACTTGTATCATAGCAAACATAGTCTGAAAAATACACAACTCCATCTACAGGTTTTAAAGAACTTTGGGTGATCCATAGAGTGTTTGATGCAGAGCTCAATAATAACAACATATGCAATTACAATACAATACATATCTTTTTAAACTGCCTCACATTCTACTGTTGTTTCTCCACATGGTGTCATTGAGGTAGGTGCAGTGCTGTAAATGTTCTATTGTTTATCCATGAAGACTATTGGCTGGAGAAATACAGTTGGCAGCTGTTTTCTTATGGGATTTTATTTGTTTGTCTTCTGTCGAAGACCAGTGATAGCTTGATTGACAAAGAGAATCAAATGTGATTGACCCTGATTGAGTGCATGTTGATATTCTGATGATATTTGGATTACTCTAATTTGTACTACAAGTAGCTTGAAGATTGTGTCTGACCAAAAGCATAAATGACTTTTGCACAGTGTGTAGAGTAGTTTACTAGTACTGTTAAGCTCCAGCACCTCAGCCAACCACAGGAGGGAAGTGTTCCTTCCTTTTAGAGTGCCACAAGTAAGCTGCATATCCTCTTTACATACAACTGAACACAGTAAAAAAAAGAAAATAAATACATCTGTGTGTGTGTTTAAGCGCACGTGCGTGCATGTGGTCACAGAGAGTCAGGTGGGCTAAGATAGGATATCCTTGGAACAGTTATTGTAGTTGCTGCAGAGCTGTAGGCGTAACCGTACGCTTACAGTAAGCATAATACCAACTAGAAAAAGTGCTCTTCGGAGCACATGTCTCTGCCAGGTCAGGTACGTTATTTTGGCCTCCTGGTGGCGCTATAATAGGCCAATGTGAAAAGGGTGGCATTTATTCTTAGGCCTTTCACAGCAATCGGACACTGCATTCATTATTTGAGGCCTTGCGAAGACAATAAATTGTATGATCCTAAAATGCATTAAATCTGTTACACAGTTGAGTTTTCATTTCACATTTAAATCTATACAAATATCTATACAAACATGCATCACATTGAATGCAGTCAGACATTATTTGCAATAAAATAACACTTGAAAGCATACATTGTGAACATTTTAATAATTAGTTCAACATAATAAACATTTAAAACACATTTTAGATTTGAGCTATAGCTTATTTAGCAACAACTTTTTCAGAAAACGGTTTGGATTTAGAAGGAATTTGTAGAATCGGCCCCAGACCTAAATGGGTTAATATGATTATTACTCATCTTTTCTTATTAAGCCAACAGGCTACGTACTGTATCACTACGGACTCTAGAGTGTCTGTGGGAGATAAAAGCATGTTGTGACCTTGCACCCATTGATCAGCTGCCTACCAGTTAAGTTTAAAGGAGACACACCATGAATTTAAAAAATATATTTGATATTTAATATCATATGGTGTATGTCCCTCAAACCATTTTCAAAAGGTTTGAGCCTAAATCAACACTCAGATATACTCATCCCAAGTCAATTCTCTCAGGCTTATAAAGCACTTTCAGCTGCAATACTGAAAGGTCCGATTCTCAGTTTTATATAATGTGTGACTATAAGTCTGTTCATATTTGAATGTGTTCATATAATTAATGTGCTTGGTACTGAGAGGAGGAGAGAGGGGCCAATACTAGCTGCTCTGTTATTGTTACAAGGCACCTATGAGTTATGTGTTTGGCATTCCAGGCTTATCTCTCCTCTCTGCTGTAGCTGAGAGCCAAATCAGTTGTGATTACTTTTTGTACTTATTACTTTAGGTACTTTCTAAGTACCTCCGTGGTTCTGATACTTTTAAGTCACGCCTTCCCTCTGCTTGCTGTCTCTGTATCTCCTGTCTCATGTTGCTGTATATAAACCAATGTAAAGTATTTGTACTTCAGAAAATGATTCAGGTAAAGCTGGACATTGGCTCCTTGGACCAAGTAAAATATGACGGAGATCTCCGACTGTGTCTGTGTCTATCTTATTCCAATGTGTGCTGAAGCCCTGAGGTGATGTGCCAAATGATAGTTTTATGATTACACTCTATCATTTCACTGGTCCTAATCGAGCTCGGATGCCAGAGCTGTTCCAAGAAGAGTAAAGAAGGAAGACGCCGCTGGAAAAGTCTGCAGCCAGGACCCGGATCCTGAAAAAATCCTGGAGCGTTGAATTCGCCTCCAGGCCGGTGGTCATCTCGTCTTATCATCTGCTCTTCAAGGAACGGCCGACGGCATTTGAACGCTGATCACACAACTATAAGATAGCACGTAAGTGAGACACAAAAGTTGTCTATCTGCGTGCATATAGACATTGTTTATCTGCGTGCATAAACATAAACCTAAGCACTGTAGGCAGTGAAAGCTTAGGGTATGTTGCTATGTTTTAGAAGCAACAAGAGTGATTTATTTCCTGCAAATTGTATACTGTAGTGTGTATGAAATCACAGATATTGACGGACGCGCGTCATCACTATGTGTATCCAAAACGCGATCTGAGTGAATTATCCGGGTCTAACAATTTTCTCTCCGCGGTCATCACTATGTTTATATTGTATGTTTGTGCTTAATATTACTAAAAGATCCTCACTACCGTGAGCACCTTTCCGGAGAAATCCGTTGGAACGTGGTGATAGTGTGATATTAAGATGTGTTATTAAGGAATGTGTGAAGTATGATTCAAACAGTATACAGCAGTGTAAATAACGCTCGAAATAAGTGTGAGTGGGTCACGGTGGTTGAGAGACGAGCAGAGTCTCACCCCCCCTTGGACTGGTGACTATTGTGTGAATCTATGAATGAAAATACAGTGTGATGGATGGGATCCCAGCGAATGTGTGTGCCTGGTAAATGACATGAGTATGTGCATGAAATTGAAGTACATGGATACAGTAATTCTGTCAAGATCTGTGTCATTTGTAAGACTTTGTGTGTGTTTGTATTACTCTACATGTCGTGGTGTACCAGGACACGTGATGCATTGACTTTGAATGAATGAGTGTTTCAGTGTCTGTGTATGTCCTCACGAGTATAGGAATACAAGTGAATGTGTGTGTGTGTGAGGGCTGCATGTGTGTGCAGAGAGAGAGAGATAGCGACTGCTTGAGAGAAAGCTGTGTGTGTGAAAAGTGACTGAGTACATTTACTCAAGTACTGTACTTAAGTATCACATACGTGTGTGGGGAAGAAGTGACAGAATGGTGACTGAGCAAATGAGTAACTCCCAGAGAGTAAACGTATTTTTGTGGTTGGTATGAATGAGTTACAGCGAACAGTTGAAATGAGTGTATGTTGGAAAGTAATTGAGTACATTTACTCAAGTACTGTACTTAAATGCCAACCAATAGGGTTGCTGTGTGGTACTGTGTGTGTGGGTGTTTAGAGGAGTCTGTGTGCACGTGTGTATGTGCACGTGTGTGTGCGGGCTGTGTGCTAACAGAGCGAGACAGAAAGACAGTGATGAAGTGAAAAAAAAAACATCACAAAAGGCCATAAGTTCTAGTGATATTTAGGAGCCCTTATCAGTGAAGTTTGTGCAGTTAAAGCTATTAACCAGCTCCCATATAAGGCCCATTTTTCTGTTACAAGCCCTTTGTCTAAACTCAAATGTTAAAGATGTGTTATGACTTCTGTTCTGTTGCGGTGACATTACATTGAAGTAAGGCCTGTGGGTGGTTTACTCTGGAAGAGTGATCAAAGTAACATGGGCCTTTGCTTAATGATATTGAGCTCATTGCGGTAGAATATGAAGTTTTTAGTAAATTAGCGAAGCGAAGTGAACCTTAAATATTAAGAGGGATTAGTTCCAAGTACCCCAAGCTAGGAATGTGCACTGCAGGGTCAAGGGGCATTACTGTCCAGAGAAGAAGCGTAGAGGTTTGTGTGTCGTGTCCTGGAGTGTGGGTTGAGTTTGCAAGCTACTGCAGGGCTGCAAGTCTGAATCCGCTGTGCCATGGAGTGGCTCACAAACTTTAAGTTTATTAAAACTGTATTCAATCAATATTTTTGTTTTGATTAAAATTGAGTCAAATGGCAGGCAGTTCTATTTTTGAAAGTGACATTTGTGTCGTAACTAGCAATGGAAATCTTTTTCCAAAAGATGACAGATCTACAAGCTGTAGAGCAGTTGTTGATTTTAAGAAATACTCAATAATGAAAAGTACCTTAAGTATTAGTTGAAGACTTATTTGAAGTCAAGGCTGTGTCCAAGCCCTTTAGTTACAGAACACTTAAAGGGCAAAGGTTGTTTTCTTCATGTAGATAGGGACTAAACCCTGGTTCTTTTCTGTTTTTGTTGTTGATTCCACAAAGTCATGATTAAGAAAAAGGTGTCTTTCTGTATTCATTCACTACTATGAAATCCCCCGTTGTTGTTATTTTTGTTAAAAGATTAGTGACACTTCGTCCAAGTTTGAGAATTAGTAATATTCATAGGTTTGGCCCTTTCCCTCTTCACAAGTAAGAAGCTGCCATGTTTCTGAAAGCATTTAGTCACTTTGACTGAAAAGTATTTCTACTCAAGTGAGGAGTATATCATGTGAAGGCATTCTAATCTCAGCCTGCAAGCTGTTATGACGAGAGCAGTGACTCCCACGTTCCAAGCCCATGGGAATGCTTATAAAAAAAAAAAAAATAGTAAAGGAAGCGAGTTCAGTTCTCATGGAACTTATCTTTCATTTGTTGTGTCTTGATACTAGTGTGCCACAGGCCCCATTTCTCACTTAGTTTTGTTTTTGTAGATGATTTGTTATCCCCCAATTTCTCACTTTGAAAAATCGTGTCTTCTCCTCTATATTTGAAGTTTACAAGCAGTGTTCTAAGTAAAGTTGTGAATCATTATAAGTAGCGCTGTTTTTAAGTAATTAATTGTATATTGAATCATGACCATAAGTTATGGCCATGGTTCAAACAGGAGGGAGTGACACTGAGTTAGGAAGTATTAATAGTAGTATTAATAGTAATTAAAGACACGTTCACAACATATTCAAACTTACATTTTTTAAAATTCTGGTAAAAGCCATACACTGTAAAAATGAATTTGAAGACGTTACAAAGGTCAAAAGAACTAGTAAGCTGCCAAGATTTTATCTCTTCCACAGGAACGATGGGACTGCTTATGGTGATGCTGACCAGGTCATCAAGTGTGAACTGAACTCTCCGTGCTAAGAGGGTCCATGCCCGGGTCACGTCAACATGCCAACTGCTGTGAGATGCAGTCCCTGGTCAACATGTCACCTAATGTGAGGCGTGTGGTTTGTCCAATCCACACAAAAACATTCGCAAGTTGGTGCAAACATCATCGAACATTACGTAAGAAGGTGAAGAAGGCCGGCTTGTGTGGTGGAGTCTCACATATAGAGTGAGATTAGGCCCTAACCGGTGAAGAATCCACTTAGAATAGTACCCCCCCCCCTCACCTGATTACACTTAGAAGGACGATGCACCACACTTGTTTTTATTTTTATATTTTCCTATCTATGTTATTGTATATTTTTCTATGTATCTTTTGTCTCTATTATTAAAGGTAAGCAGGGGAAGGCTAAAGCTAAGATAATTATGATTGTTATGTTGCAGATATATATGTCTACATCCTACATTTCCTGTGGCAGTTAACTGATAGTAAGTAAGTGCCGCAAATCCAAACAGTGAGTGAGCCTTGGGTCAAGCTATTTGCCGTGCAAAACGTATGATCAGTTTTAAGCACATAAATAAGAGCTTTTATGTCACTCTGAAGCGGACTAAGTATGAAGTGTGATAAATGCAATATCATGGAGCGAGATGGAAAATGCCAACTGGTGATGCCATCAAAACACCGTGACCCCACTGGGGATCCAGTGGTCCTGGTGAGAAGTACTTTTCGAACAAGTACCTGTTGTGTTTACATGTCAGATGACATTAGTTCTAAAAATGCCAGTGATGTGATGTTAACACCTTAGTGCCCTCCAGAGAGTCACAGGTCAAGGGAGGGGTAGGTGGAACAGACAGCTGGGTACAAGTGGGACAATGCTTCTATGCGCTCTGTTAATGTTTTGAGTAAGGACTGTCAATTGATTGGTCAAGTGATATACCCGGTTGAGGGCTGAGGCTGCCGCTCATACGAATAGCAAGACATTACATGGTAATGAAGGGTGAGGTTAGGGGGTTAGGCTCCCCGATCCTTGCCCTTAACAGGCGGCAGCGGGGTCGCAAGGCTCCCAGAGCACGTTAAATACCTCTTATAGTGCTGGGGAGTGACTGAATGGCCCCCGTGTTCTGTCAAGGATGAATTAACATCCTGTCTGTGTAAACAACCGTCTAGTCTGCGTGGGTGTCGCACATGGCAACATTTTGAAAGTCACAGCGTTGAAGTGTCACCTGTGGGTTTTTGTAAATGTTGTGATGTGTCAGGCACTGCGTGGTAGGTGGACGACAGTCCACACCTAGCAGAAGGTGCAGTCTTGCGGGACGGCCTCTGTGAAAAGGCAAGGCTGGTGAAAACGGTTAAAATTCTGGTTCCCGTAGCCAAGCGGGGCCAGGACAAGACCGTCGGTTTCCTGCCTGGGGCGCCAACCACGCCGACAGGTAAGGGGTCGCTATCGACTGGGTCACCGGCCGGTCGGGTCACAGGTGACATTAAGACCATGCGATGCCTTTGGAAGGTATGCTTGGCCGTCGTGCTCGGCTCAATGTACAGTCAGGCCATCACAAGCTCAAAGCGACCGCCGCTTGTGCAACAGTTACTAAGCGAGTGATGCTCCTGTGATCGGTGTGCTTTGAAAAGAAGACGCCGGGAAGCAGGAGACTTGAATTCTCTATCCAGGGTGACCTGGGTGTAGACCTCAAGTGGAAAGGGGTCTAGCCTAGGACTGCGTCCCGGTGCAGGAGGCACAGGAGTGGGGAGGTCCGAAGGACTTAAGCGGATAATGATCTTTTTCCTACCATTAGGTTTTTTCGACATTATCCACAATCGTGTCTATCATTAATGACCATATCAAGTGACATTCTATAATTTCTCATCATGTGATCAATAATGACAACCTTTGTCTTATGCCATGGCTAGAGCTGAGACAGCGGATAGCTTAAGTACCAAGGCCACTGAAAGAAAGAGGCAAGTTATATGGTGTGATTAATAAAATCCTGTTATGATGTCCATGCTGAAAATGTGTTTGATATCTAGGAATATTAATTATTTGATCAAAAGGAGGGAAATGAAAGGTCCGATTCTCAGTTTTATATAATGTGTGACTATAAGTCTGTTCATATTTGAATGTGTTCATATAATTAATGTGCTTGGTACTGAGAGGAGGAGAGAGGGGCCAATACTAGCTGCTCTGTTATTGTTACAAGGCACCTATGAGTTATGTGTTTGGCATTCCAGGCTTATCTCTCCTCTCTGCTGTAGCTGAGAGCCAAATCAGTTGTGATTACTTTTTGTACTTATTACTTTAGGTACTTTCTAAGTACCTCCGTGGTTCTGATACTTTTAAGTCACGCCTTCCCTCTGCTTGCTGTCTCTGTATCTCCTGTCTCATGTTGCTGTATATAAACCAATGTAAAGTATTTGTACTTCAGAAAATGATTCAGGTAAAGCTGGACATTGGCTCCTTGGACCAAGTAAAATATGACGGAGATCTCCGACTGTGTCTGTGTCTATCTTATTCCAATGTGTGCTGAAGCCCTGAGGTGATGTGCCAAATGATAGTTTTATGATTACACTCTATCAAATACCAAAACGTCCTGTTGGGCAGAGGGGTGCTACTGAGCAATTCTAAATACTCAGAATACATCAAAATACATGGGCAGAAAGTTTGGTGATGTAAGCAAACTTGCCATTCTGAAATGGCCTGTTCAGACACGCCCATTTTGAAAATCTCTGAAATGAGAATGAATGACTGAATGTTAAAAAAAATGTTTTTGGGGTACAAGAGACACTGGGGAGCCCAAAAAATACCAAAAAAATAAAAAAAAGTGAAATTCATGGTGTGTCTCCTTTAACTGATTTGTTATTAATAATAGTCCATGCACACCCAGCTCAGTGGCCTTGTAGTTATAGTATCTGATTCGAGATTGGGAGGTCGGGGGTTTGATTCCCCGGCCGGATCATACCAAAGATTATAAAAATGGCCCAATGGACCAATGCCTCCCTGCTTGGCACTCAGCCTCAAGGTTTGGATTGGGGTCAAGCAAGCACTATAGTATAACCCTTTGACATTACCCCCACTTTTTGGATGTGACATATTGTAATCCATGTTTTGCCTAGTAGTAGTAATTTTGCTATCCAAGCAATTACATGCAATTAGATGTCATGGCAGTTAAGGTATGGCATAAATGAAATAAATGTTTTAGTTAAATGGTGTATCGGCGCCTTCTAAAGGCTCACAAAGTCACTTCACATGTTTTGACTAAGGAAATCAGTAAGGAAAATGGGTGCAGGATCACAACAAGCTCTGTATCTCCCACAGGCACTCTACAGTCCATCCACAGTGCTAAGGAGATTTTGTTGCATTGACTCTGTCTTTTCATCTGTCGCTCTGTGACTGTCCAAAGGTTTCTTCAACTACAAATGCACAAAGGTTCTTGTTGGGTGTGTGTCTTCTCTTGCTTGGACAAATGGGACCTCCTGTCACGGGCAACGTACATTGTAGCACACCTTATGGTGCCTGGGCTGGAGCACAGCGATCTCATAGTGCAGTAAACCCATTCTTTGTGCACAGTTTCTGTACGCATTCAAACGCAATGTTCACAAGCGTAACTGCAGTGAACAATTCCGTAGTTTCAGTAGTCTACAGCAGTGGTTCTTAAGCAAGCCCCCCAAATTGCTATGTATTTGACCATATACCCCCATCTGAAAGGCACCCCCAGAAGAGAAGATCTGTGTGAACATCTGTTTAATTTTTTTTTTTTTTTTCACATTTTCTATAGATTTGTCAAACTTTTAAAAAAAATAGCCGATCAGCTATTTTGGAGTATGTGTGTGATTCTCCTCCCTGTGTGCTTCATCCTCTGCCCACGAAGGATCTTATTCAAACGGCTTGTGATTTTGGTAACCCGGTAAAGCACTGGACAGCTTATTTAATGCATTGCCGAGACATTTGTTCAAACTGTCAAACTCATTCCCGTAGTCCGTAGGTGCGCTATCAGAGGTGTATTTTTCAACAAACGCAGCAACTTCATCAGACTCCAGTGTGGTCTTGAGCTCACAGAGGGCCTCCTCCACATCAGCAGATTTCTGACCAGGTCCTTTTTTCGCGATCGCCCCCAAGCGTTCCTTCAGCACTTTCACACGCTCGACCAGACACTGGCGCTGTTTCTTGTTGCGCATGGCATCCTTACAGAGAGGGGAGAGTGAAGTTGCTTTGTCCAAGATGGGGTCTATGAGATCCATGACTGATTGAAAAACATGAGAGAAGGGAGAAAGGGTTATAGATAGGTTAAAATACAATCGATTGAACCATTTAAAGTTGTTTACTTCAGCAATATTACACGCAAGGGTGTACTTTACCATCATTATTGACACAACAGTGATGAGGTGCTTGTGCCAAGTTCCCTAAGCATCAGTGAAGTGCCAATAATTACAGTAAAGCACACCCTTGAGTGTAATACTGTGATTATAGAAGGGATACCATCTAAATAAAACATAATCAAAATGCAATCACATTGTGGGGCAATTTGCTCTCTAAAAACAACAAAAACACATATCTTTTTCTAGCTTTATCTCCATTTCCCTCAATACATGGGGTCTGACAGAGACAATTTCTAGTCCCTGTTGAGACAACCAGCCAACTTGAGCTAATGCTTTCTAGAGATTGTGATTTCCCAAACTGAATAAATACCACCCATAGAAACACAAAACGCCCGCCATTGTTAATCAATCTTCTGTCAACTAAGATACCTGCTGAAATAAAACATTTTGTTTTTCATAGACAGATGTTGCTACTATATCTTCACATGGATTGTTAAAGTAGTAGACCCTGTCTCTCACTTCTCTTCAGCTCCTCATGGTCCTCCTTCCTGTCTGCTTCATCCTCTGTCTGTTGAGAGGCCTTGTTGAACAGCTTGTGGTAAACCTGCAGAGCCTTGGAAAGCTTGTAGAATGCGCTGTTCAAACTCCTAAACTCACTGTTGTCGTTGTAGTCTTTAAACACATGCTCGTGGAAACTTTCAGAGATGTATTTTTTTACAACATCTTTTGCAGTCTTCAGTGTTTCATTGAGATCACGGAGGGTCGTTGCCATGTCGTCAGAGTACAGACCAGCTTCTTTTTTCTGCGTCAGTTTCTCCAGCCCTTTCAACAGCTTAGCCAAACGGTGGGCCAAACGTTGGCACTGTTTCTTGTTGCCCTTGACATCCTCACAGAGAGGGGAGAGTGCAGCTGCGTTGTCCAAGATGGGTTCTATAAGATTCAAGACTGATTGAAAAAAAATGAGAGAAAGGAGAAAGGGGGACAAATAAGTTAAAATACAATCGATTGAATCATAGCATTATTTTCTCATTATATTGAACGAGAAGTGACAGCTGACTAAAACAATATTACACGAAAGGGTGTGCTTTACCCTCATTATTGTGTGTGTTATTCAACTTCTGGAGGAACTCTGTAACTCTGTAAACTGCCTGACTCATCTAGCCAGTCTGAGTATATTTTCTTGTATAACAGGTTTCTTTAAGTAGCTGTACTTTGCTTGTATCAGTGCTGTATAGTTTGCTTAAAAGTAGTTTGTTAGTTTGCTTAAAAACATGAGTGCTGTATTGTTAGGTGTCAGCTGATAGCCCTATTAAAGGGAGTTTCACCTGAACCAGGCCAATAGCCATGTATAGTAGGGGAGGGGCCTACAGATTCTCAAGGTGTATTGAAGTCTGTCCAGCCACAGTGTTACTTCAGTGTGTTATTCAACTTCTGGAGGAACTCTGTAAACTGCCTTGTAATACCAGGTTGCTTTAAGTAGCTGTACTTTGCTTGCTTAAAAGCATCTTTCTCCGTTCTCTACACTGGCTCCCCGTAGCGACTCGCATCCAGTTTAAGACCCTGGTGCTAGCCTATAGGGCAGTGAAAGGAATAGCTCCTTCTTGCCTCCAGGCTATGGTCAATGCTTACACCCCTACCCGACCACTTCGGTGTTTTTCTGTTCTGGCCCCCCACTGATGTCAGGACAGCAGAGTCACTGCTCATCTTTCGCCGCAGGCTGAAAACCCCCCTCTTAAGGAAACACTACCCTTCCTCTTTGCCTTGCCTACTTGTTGTCAATTATTTGTAAGAGCTCTTGTCTTATTGGATCTTGTTTATTCAATACACCTATTTGTTTTAGCTCTTGCTCATTTGATTTTCCGATTTGTCTCATCTGTTTAAGAAATTAGGTAGATGATATATTGCACTTTTAACTTAGCGTTAGGTATACTCTTAGTTGCTTGTTGAAGAGAATGCACTTAAGACTTCTGGTGATTAGTAGTTTTCTTGCCTATATGTTGAATGCGTCTGCTAAATGACTGTAATGTAATGTGTAATGTAATTATTGGCACAACAGTGATGAGGTGTTTGTGCCAAGTGCCCTAAGCATCAGTGAAAAGCCAATAATGACAATAAAGCACACCCTCGAGTGTAATACTGTGTTATAAAACATATTCAAAATGCATTCATATTGTGGAGCAAAACAAACTAGCTTTCAAAACAAACTAGCTTTATCTCCATTTCCCTGGAAATACATGGGGTCTGACAATTTCTAGTCCCTGTTCAGACAACCAGCCTAGTGCTTTCTAGAGCAGTGGTTCTCAAACTTTTTCATGTCAAGATCCCCCAAATTAATGTGTATTTGGCCATGGACCCCCATCTGAAAACGTTTTGTGCCAGGGACCCCAGAGGAGAAGATTTCTGTTAGAAAATTCAAAATCATTCAAACATTTTGTGAAATAAAATTGAATTGAAAATTTTGATTACTCTTTCTCTAGTAGAGGTAGGTCTACTAATGACACACACACATACCATCAGTATATCTTTCTACATCCTTTTCAGCAGACGCCAATGTTTTCTTGACCTCACAGAGGAGGATATTCCCCACTCCAATTCCATCTCCGAATTGATTGATTTCCTCCACCAGGTCCTCCAGCTGTTTCACTTTCTGTTTCAGACACTCGCACTCTTTCTTGTTGTCATTTGCATAATCATAGAGAGAGCAGAAGGGAATTGCTTCGGGCAAGATGTCATCTATGAGCTCCATGACTGATTGAAAAACAAGAGAGACGGGAAAAATAAGGACAGATACAGTAGGTTGAAATCCAATAGATTGAACCATAACATGCTTTTCAGATTGCATTGAATGAGAACTGGCAACTGACTTTAAAGTTGTTTAATTAAGCAATATTAATAAGCAGAGAGAAAGAGGGAGAGGGAGAGAGACGGGAATTACTGAAGGGGGATCGAGTGAAAAACAGAGACTAACTAGAAAAAGTGCTCCTCGGAGCACAGGTCTCCGCCAGGTCAGGTAGGTTATTGTGGCCTCCTGGTGGCGCTATAATAGGCCAATGTGAAAAGAGTGGCATTTCTTCTTCAATGGGACACTGCATTCATGATTTGAGGCATTTTGTTCCAAAAATGTGTTTTGCTAAATTAGACCTGAGGGTGGCGCTATAAAGGCCAATGTGAATGTGAAAAGGGGGGCATTTCTTCCTCGGCCTAGTGGGAATCTGCATGCAAACTTTCACGGAAATTGCACACTGCATTCATGTTTTGAGTCATTTTGTTTAAAACTGACCAATCCCGCAAACTTTGGAAGCCACTGTAAGCCAAATAGGATGGAATATGAAATATCGGACAGATCCATCAGAATCACATGACTATGGAGATGCAGTGTACCAATTTGCGTGTTTTTTGGACAGAATCTGAAGGAATAATCTCCAAAAATGTATTTTACATAAGTCGGCCTCCTGGTGGCGCTGTAAAAAGCAGATGTGAAAAATGCAGTCCAATGTTTTTCCTTGGCCTCTAGGGAGTGTGCGTGCAAAGTTTCACACAGATCGGTGCAGTTATAGTTAAAAATGCAAATCGGCCAGTTATAGCGCCACCATGAGGCTGATTTGAAAATGTTCAAGTGGCATTTCTTCCTCGGCCTAGTGGGAATGTGTGTGTGCAATTTTATGGAAATGGCAAGCTGCATTCATGATTGGAGGCAGTTTGTTCAAAACGGACCAATCCTGCAAACTTTGGAAGCCAACCTTAGCCAATGAGGATGCAATATGGGAAATCGGACAGATCCGGGTTGATCACATGACTATAGAGATACTGTGTACCGATTTGCATGACGTTTGGTTAAAAGCTGTAGGTGTAATGGGAAAAAATGGGTTTTACACAAATTGGCCTCCTGGTGGCGCTATAACAGGCCCATGTGAAAAATGTGGGGCAGAGGTTCTGAATTGGCATCCAGGGAGTGTGTGTGCACAGTTTCGCAGCGACCGGGCCAACGGTGCCGGAGATTAGCTGGTAACACACAGACAGGACACACACACACACACACACACACACATGGACGGAAGGACGGACGGAGGGTAAAACATACTCTCTCGCCATGCCTTTCGGCCTGGTGGAGACAATTATAAACAGGACATGTAAGATACCATTTGTTGAATCATGGCCTTTCTTGTCTGGTGCAGAGCTATGAGCCTGGGCCAGCTCATTGAAAGCTTTTCTGAGAGTCTTTTCGCACTTTTTAAGCTTTCCCTTGCTGCCCGGCCCCTTATGCATGAAGCCTCCATCAGTATGTCTTTCGACATCCTTTTCCGCAGACGCCAATGTTTCCTTGACCTCACAGAGGACCTTCTCCACATCGGCAGGGTTCTGACCAGCTCCGTTTTGCTTGATTTCCTCCAGCAGGTCCTCCAGCTGTTTCACTTGCTGTTTCAGAGGCTCGCACTTTTTCTTGTTGCTCTTTGCATTCTCACAGAGAGAGCAGAAGGAAATTGCTCCGGGCAAGATGTCATCTATGAGATCCATGACTGATTGAAAAACAAGAGAGAAGGGAGGTCAAAAGGGGGTGGAGCCCGATAGCAGAGATATTCAAAATGTAATCACATTGTGGGGCAATTTGCTCTCAAAACAAAATAAGAAAACCATCTTTTTACTAGCTTTATGTCAATTTCCCTGGAAATGGAGTTTGACAGAGACAATGTCTATATTGAGACAAATAGCCAACTTGAGCTATTGCTTTAGCTTTTTTAGAGATTGTGATTTACCAAACTGAATAAATACTACCCATAGAAACACAAAACGCCATTGTTAATCAATATTCTTTTAACTAAAATATGTGCTGAAATATATATATATAGTTTTCATAGACTGATTTTGCTACTATATCTCTACATGGATTGTTAAAGTAGTAGACCCCGCCTCTCACTTCTCTTCAGCTCCTCATGATCCTCCTTCCTGTCTGCTTCATCCTCTGCCTGTTGAGAATCTTCGTTGAACGTCTTGTATAGTATATGATTGTGGTGAAGCTGCAGAGCCTTGGAAAGCTTGTTGAATGCACTGTTCAGACGGCCGTTCAAACTCGTAAACTCACTGTTGTCGTTGTAGTCTTTAAACACATGCTCGTGGTAACTATCTAAGAGGTATTTTTTGACAACATCTTCTGCAGACTCCAGTGTTTCCTTGAGATCACGGAGGCCCTTCTCCACATCGGCAGAGATCTGACCAGCTCCTTTTTGCTTGATTACCCCCACCAGATCCTCCAGTCCTTTTACACGCTGGGCCAGACGCTGGCACTGTTTCTTGTTGCCCTTGACCTCCTCACAGAGAGAGCAGATGAAGGAAATTGCTCCGGGAAAGATGTCATCTATGAGATCCATGACTGATTGAAAAACAAGAGAGAAGGGGAAAATAATGACAGATCCAATAGATTGAACCATAAATCAGACCCCCGTGGTGTAGATGCCTACCTGGCTCACACGGTAGCACTTGAAGGGTGGTGTAATACCAGCCAGCTAGAAATTAATGTAGGCAAGACAAAGGAGTTATTCATGCTTAAACCAGATATTACTATACTGCCAGTCTCGCTGGATGGCCAACTCATAGAATCTGTGGAGGACTTTAAATATCTAGGAACAGTTCTAGACTCCCGGATGAGCTTCTCCGGTAACACAGAGCACATCTATAAGAAATGTTCCCAGCGACTTTATCTACTCAGAAAGCTAAATAGCTTCAGAGTTAGTCAGCGGGTCCTAGAACTTGTGTACAAGACCATGATTGAGAGTGTTTTGACATTTCACCTTTCTGCCTGGTTTGGTCACCTAAACTGTAAATTACTGAACAAACTGTCTAGGATTGTGTCAATGGCTAGCAAAATCATTGGCAAGCCCCAAAAGGCCTTGAGCCTATTGTACAGGGAGAGAGTGAGGAGGAAAGCTCGGAGCATCACAGCCGATGGCTCCCATCCTCTTTCTAGAGAGTTTGAGCTTCTAAACTCTGGCAGGCGCTACAGAGTTCCCCTAGCGACCAAAAATATTTATAAGAAGTCTTTTGTCCCCAGAGCAGTCAGCATTCTTAACTCGACAGAATGACCTGCTGCATGGTGGTAATGATGATGATGATGATGATGATGATGATAATGATGAAATGAGGGCGATGATGATCATGAAACAGGTTCCTAACGTGGGTCTACTCTCCTTTTCTTTCTTTTATTAGCGATGGTGTTTTGTGTATTTCTATGATGTGATCCTCACTGCTGTGCTGTACCTCTAATGTTGTTTGTCTATGTCTGTATAGTGTCTGGTGAGCCAAAGACAAATTTCCACTTGTGGACAATAAAGATCTATTATTATTATAACATGCTTTTCAGATTGCATTGAATGAGAACTGGCAATCTCTGTCCTGGCCTTCAGCCTGATAGAGATCAACTCAACTGTTAGATAAAGACAGAGAGAAGGAAAGAGCGGTGGAGAGAAAGGGAGAGAGAGGGGGACAAAGTGGGAGGGAGAGAGGAGAGGGAGAGAAAGGGGCAGAAAGAGAGAGGAGAGAGGGAGAGAGACAGGAATTACTGAAGGAGGAGCGAGTGAAAAAAAGAGACAAATGAAGAGAATGAGGCGTTCTAAAAAACTCAAATTGAAAATTCTGGCTAGAACTGTTGAAAAAAATAAATAAATAGCAGTTAAAATAAGTGTAGTAACAGAAGAGAAACAGACATACCATTTGTTGAATCATGGTTGCTCTTGTCTGATGTTGATAGTAGAGGTACTAATGACACACACACACACACACACACACACACACACACACACACACACACACACACACACACACACACACACACGTGGGGTGGACATCATCACCTGTTCTTCCCTGACAAACTCCTTACAAACGGGCGACTCACGCAAACCTATTTAAAAAATGCAGACTGTGTGTGTGAGTCAGCTATAGAATAAAGCCCATGTAAGAAGTGACTATCTGTTGTTACCTCTAAGTTCTCCTGCCAGTATAAATGTGTGGGACATTTGTGCGAAGGGGGCTGGGGGGGAGCACCAGAGAGAGACACTAGTCTCTCTCTGGTGTGACCAACACCTACAATAAAGAATGTAGTTTGATTCCTGATATTGCAGTCCTGCATCTTTGTTTAACTTACTTTTAGTAACATACTTCCATTACAAAGGTCACTTCCCACTATCACTCTGTTTTATTGCTGTAATATCTGTTCTGCGCTCGTATTTATCAAGCCTTTCATAGTGTGCCAACATTCATAAATGAATTATGTACAGTACAGTATTTGCGCATGGCAGCCACTCCCGCTACTCTGTCTCCGTTACCACTGCCTGTGCCACCTGCTGTGCCAGCAGCTTGTTGTGTAAACTTAAAAAACAACAGATTCACTTAAACTACCCTCTGTACATACTGTAGCATGTTACGCACATACCACCCTGAACCCAATAGAGCAAAGGGACTCGTCCATTTGCAATTTGACATTCTTTTGTCCGAAAGTGAAATTGGACATGACCTACCTTACCACACCGCTACAATAGATTTATTTATCTTTTATTGGAGATGGACATTGGACATGACTTGGAGGTTCAAATCTACACTTAAGTCTTATCACAAACTGCTCACATAAAGTTATCAAACTCACTCACCTCCAGGAACTTCCTCAAGCTCAGACCCACATGAAGGCAACGCAGCATTTATTTGATCTGTTATGAAATTCAAACACACAGATCGGCCTCAGGTCTAAATCGGTTAAAATATTTAACGTTTGCTTGTGGAATTGCATGTAGCTGCTGAGCAGTAACTTTGCAAGCATGTTGTATGTAATGTGTAACTTAAAATCAGAACGGATACTTACTACGATATTTCACACACAGCACCAAACAGATAAGGATGAGAGCAATAATCCCTACAATAATACCCCCCAAGGATGTATCTCCTTAAAATAAAAAGACAAAGAATCCTCTGTTAACACATGTTAACCCAACTTTCTAACACATTAGGAAGGCTAGGAAGATTGACGTCCAAATGTATAAACTGATTTCCCTCAGTGTTGTGTCAAGCTGATATAGGAATACAAAAGTATATTCACAGCATGGTACATTCTCTTCCAATAAAACAGTAAAGGGTATTTATTGATGGCATAAACAGACAAAAAAAACAACACCTAATAACACCAACATACCTTTTATATAAAACGGGTTGTCACTGGGATCACTCTGCTCCTCACTGACTGGGTTCTTCATTTCACAGAAGACTTTTTCAACCTTCTTCCATTCCTCATCGTTGGTAATAGTCCAGTTCTGTCCAGACTCCATCCATTCCCCTCCATCTTTCTTCCAGCGATAGGTGACTGGACCTGAATCTGTGATGTTTCCTTCACAGACCAGTGAGCAGGTGGTAGATTGAGGTGAACAAGATGGTCTGTAAACCACTGATGGCTTTGGGACATTCTCTGTTAGGAAAAATAATGAAGACAACTAAGAAACTCATTGAAAACATCCTTTACCAGAATGATAAGATATGATAGGACAGTACAGGACATAAGGGGCCCTACTGTATTTTACGTGTCAAAAGTAGCGCCAGGTCTTATTCCTTAATTTAAGACGTGGAGGTGTGACCAATGCCATTTTGCTGTTATGGGTGCAGTAGCCTAATATGCGCGCTGCTGCACCACGGCGCTATGCGGTAAAACGGCCCTGAATTAGTCATGGGTGTGTTGGGGCGTTATCAATCCAAACAGAGTACCCGCTGCCATTCCCTTTAAGATCAACGCAAGACGCAGTGCTATTTTCCGTGCGTTAAGCGGTGAGACCAAAGAGAAAAGCTACTGCTGCCCAAAATATCTGATCTCCAGGCAGTGGCGTAATTTGCCACATAATGTCACCATCTTTCATTATGTCTGTTTTGTCTACTTCCCACTAGCTACAGTACAGTCTATGTATAAGGTCTTTCATGACTGTGCCAAGCGCGACGCTCGTAGGTTTACAAACATTCACTTTTGTCTTTATTACCACCTATGATATCATCAGTAGGCAGGTTTCTGAGCTATCCGCACCTCAGAGACAGTGAGTAGACAGTCTATAACAGTCTTATAATGAGCATTAGTGAAGACCAATGATGAAGATAAGGTTGAAAATGGGTGAAATGCTCCTTTAACACATGTAAAACTAGTGATGATTTAATTTTCTCTTCTAATGACATCAGAAAATGCAATGTGCATTAAAACAAACAAACAGGACATAATTCATACTCACTGATGACCTCAACTCTGTGCAACTTGTGTTTTTATATATAAAAACACAAGCAACTGTCTGGGGTGCACACAAAAGCCAGAGTAGATATTAAAATGACCCAATGAAGTGTTTTAAAGCGAAATACCCTTTAACTGACGGAATGTTTTTCTTAAACAGACCAACAAGATGTGACATACATACCATTGGAAGGACGCCTTCAATTGTCTCTAGATTCCAAACTCACCACTGTCACCCTAAGGAAAAAAACACCCTCAGGCCAACAAGATGTGGTGGTGGCAGAGTGGGATCAGAGTTCGCCTAGAAAAGAGAAAGTCTATGGGACATATGAAGGCCGCACAGAATTGTATGAAGAAACTGGAGTCATCGTCATCAGAAATATGACCACCGAAGACAATGGAGTTTATTTCATGGTGTTTGGTCAGAACCCGGATGTACAACCCAAGTTGCACAGAGTTGAGGTCATCAGTGAGTATGAATTATGTCCTGTTTGTTTGTTTTAATGCACATTGCATTTTCTGATGTCATTAGAAGAGAAAATTAAATCATCACTAGTTTTACATGTGTTAAAGGAGCATTTCACCCATTTTCAACCTTATCTTCATCATTGGTCTTCACTAATGCTCATTATAAGACACAATTTCTGTCTACTCACTGTCTCTGAGGTGCGGATAGCTCAGAAACCTGCCTACTGATGATATCATAGGTGGTAATAAAGACAAAAGTGAATGTTTGTAAACCTACGAGCGTCGCGCTTGGCACAGTCATGAAAGACCTTATACATAGACTGTACTGTAGCTAGTGGGAAGTAGACAAAACAGACATAATGAAAGATGGTGACATTATGTGGCAAATTACGCCACTGCCTGGAGATCAGATATTTTGGGCAGCAGTAGCTTTTCTCTTTGGTCTCACCGCTTAACGCACGGAAAATAGCACTGCGTCTTGCGTTGATCTTAAAGGGAATGGCAGCGGGTACTCTGTTATATATATATATATATATATATATATATATATATATATATATATATATATATATATATATATATATATATATATATATATATATATATATATACATATATATATATATACATATATATACATATATACACACACACACACACACACACACACACACACACACACACACACACCAGGATCACCAGTCAAAAACAATATGGAGGAGTAAAACAAGTGATGAATGTTGAGTTATTATAATCAGTTGCAAAATTGCACTTACTTGCCATGCTGAGTCCAACTGCTGCCAACAGCCAGATCAGGATATCCATCTTGTACATGCAGAGTATAGCCTACCTAATGATCGCAAATTAATATCTTTTAAACAACACCTGGGTTCAACTGAAACTTTGCTGCCGCCTGGCACATCAACAACGGGAAGGAGTGGCGCTCTGTCTGTCTGTAGTCCCTGGATGACCTTTGTAAGGCAGGTTTCACAATATATTGAGTGATGTGTGACTTAATAGGTCTTTCTTTTCTTTCACCTTTATTTATTCAGGAAGGACAATTGAGAGCCAGCTCTCTTTTCCAATGACGCCCTGATTACAGTGTACAAGCATACAATTTAAACACAATACATTACAGGATAATAAACATTTCAGAGTGTACAAGTACAGTTAGAGCTCAGAGTATTTCTCAAAAGTAATTTAAAGCGATCAAGTGAGATCAGGTTCTCCAATTTTAGAACCGATTGTAGAGAGTTCCACATGTGAGGGGCATAATAACGAAAGGCTGTCTTACCTAGTTCAGAATTAGCAGAGGGAATTTCTAAAATAAAGTAATCCTGAGAACGGGTGGTGATGGCCAACTTTGGGTTCTAATAAGCTGTTAAGATAGTTGGGTAATTTCTTGAGTAAGGCTTTGTAGATATAGATAGCGCAGTGCTGTTCTCGTCTTATAGCCAGAGATGGCCAACCGACCTTTTCATAAAGTCTACAGTGATGGGTAAGAAACCCATCTCCAGTTATATATAAGCTTTGTTTCTGTAGAGAAATGGTAATTTTGGTTTTAGTTTTGTGATGAGTTCTGAAATGTGTGTTTTGAAGGATAGTTTGTCGTCTATCCATATGCCTAGATATTTGTAGCTGGAGACTCTTTCAATAGGAGTCCCCTCTATAGTGGTTATGTTATTGAAAGTTGGAGTAGCATTTTGTTTTCTTGAGAAGACCATGTATTTTGTTTTACCGGGATTTAATGAGAGTTTTAGATTGATAAGGGCCTGTTGGATTAAATGAAAGTCTGATTGAAGGTTTTGAAATGTTAAGTCAACTGAGGGGGCGACCGAGTAGATGACTGTGTCGTCCGCGTAGAGATGTAGTGCACTGTTTACAATTCCACTGTTAAAATCATTAATAAAAAGTGTAAATAGAATGGGGGCTAAGATGGAGCCTTGAGGAACCCCCTTGCTAATATTTAGAAATGTGGATTTGTGACCGTCAGCTACAACAGCTTGTGATCTACCAAAGAGGTAGTTTTTAAACCAGTTACAGGACTTAGGATCAAAACCAATAGTTTTAAGACGTTCTAGGAGTAGAACATGGTCTACAGAGTCAAAGGCCTTTGATAAATCAATAAAAACTGCAACACAGTCCTGTTTTTTGTCCAAGGCATAGACAATGTCATTTACCACCTTAGTGGCAGCCGACGTAGTGCTGTGTCCAGGTCTAAAACCTGATTGGTGGCAGTTCAAAATGTTATTTAGTGATAAAAAGGATTTAAGTTGAGTATTGACCAGGTGTTCCAAAAGTTTTTTTCCAAAAAGTCACGGAAATTTAGAAATTGGTCGATAATTATTGAGGTCATCTGTGGGACCACCTTTGTGTAGAGGAGATACATAAGCTGCTTTCCATAGAGCGGGAATACTATCAGTTAATAAGGTTTGATTAAAAATATGTGTTATAATGTCAGAAATAACAGGTGTGGCTAATAATAAGAGTTGTGGGTCTAGTTCATCAGCTCCGGTCAATTTTTTTGGGGTCAATGGCAGATAGAGCCTCCCTTACCTCTAAGCCAGAGAAGGGCCTGAGCGAGAATGTTTGGGTGTTAGGTCTGTCGTGGACAGGATTGCTGGGTGATATGCCAGAGTTCCCAAAGAGATGGCCTACGGCAACAAAGTGCTCATTAAAAACATTGCACAGTTCACTTTTATTCGAGACTGTGGATGAGTCAGTATTAATCTGATTGGGTAGAGATGAGGGTTGACATTGGGAAAGTGATTTAACAGTAGTCCAGAATTTGCCAGGGTTTCCTCTACACTCAGACAGGGTGGAGATGTAGTATGATGATTTGGCCTTCCGAATCTTGGCAAGGCATTTATTTCGGATAAGGTGAAATTTTTGCCAGTCAGATCTTAAGCCAGAGGTACGTGCTTTTCCCCATGCTATATCCCTGGCTCTCAGTTCCATTGAGATATCAGAAGAGAACCAGGTCTACTGTGTATCTCTGTATATCTCATTATTTATTATGGTATATCTGGGAATTTGGAATGTTTTTCTGGCTTTAAAAGCTGCATTAGCCTACTGTAAAGTGGTGTGTATATATATATATATATATATATATATATATATATATATATATATATATATATATATATATATATATATATATATATATATTTTTTTAATATATTATTTGCCTTTACCCACTTAGGTAGGCTAGCCTATATGTAATTACTGATGATCACTTGTCAAAACATCTGATTGCATATTATGTTTGTGATTATTACACAAATGATGATCACAATGTATTAAACACAAGGTAAATTCTCATCTCATCAAAGCTCAGACTAGTAGGTCTAGTGCTATAACTACTGCATTTCCTATAAATACAAATGTGTATCCTTCACAAATTACGAGGTCAAAATTGGCTTAGGTGCATGCTTTAAAAAACAACAGTTCAAATTCCAAGTAGGCGTACCGCGTACATTTTCTTTTTAATATAAATGTATTGACATTTTGACATTTTCCAAAACAAATATTTTCCGGATATTTATAGAATATTTAGTGAAAATAGCAGCTCTACAAGCACACAAGGCATCGCTATATGCAACACTTTGTACATTGGCTATTTTCACTATATTTGAATTTGGGCTGTATGAATGAATGAATGTTTTATTTCCGTATCCGGACTATTTCTTGACCCATCCCACATGGGATTATCAGACACATACATTTTTTTTTTTTTCTTATAATTTTTATCCCACGATTTTGTAACCCATATTTTTTCACCCAGTGCCAATTGCCTATGTAATCCTGGGCGCTACTCTCCCTCTGCCAGTCTAGGGAGAGCCCAAGCTGAAGCTCATGCCTCCTTCAATGCATGAGGAGCAAGCAGGCCGCTTCTTATCACCCGACAGGGGGGAGGTTCCCTGGTTAGACGTAGCGCGTGGAAGGAACACGTTATTCCAACCAGTTCCTTTCCCCTCCATCAGGCGCCCTGGCTGAGCAGGGGGAGGCAGTATAGTGACCAGGATTACTGCATGTTTTTGTGAGGGTATTAACTACCCTAGGAGACACGGGGAGAACATGCAAACTCCACACAGAAAGGCCCTTTCACCAACCCCACCTAGGGGGTGGGCACTGATGACGCGGAGGAGACACATACATTTTAAAACAAAAACAAAATAACAAACATTCCAGTGTATACCCAACCAGCAACTCATAATACCGCCTGTTTGAAACAAGCCACCACATACAGTACATACATTCAATACCTGCACATAGAATACATCAAAGTTAATGAAAATTCATCTATTAAATTGTCGCCCTTCTCCTCCTATCCCACGCTTTATAAAGATATACAGAAGATTCAAAAATATGAAGAAAAATAAATTCTATAAAAGCACCATTCTCATAATCTATCAGGTTTATATCAGGGGTGTGGACTTTTTTGAACAATATATCTCTCAGATAATTAAAGGTAGGGTAAGTGATATTTTTGGGTATTTTTTGTTTTGTTTTGTTAAAAAGGTTAAAGTACTATATTATGATAGTAATTATTGCTACAGAGCGTTTGTTTGGTCACAGGGGTCTCTCCAGCTCTTTAGTAAACAAAATATAGTACATTTTCAGGTAGGTGACACAAATTAAGCCAATCAGGAGAGAGCGCTGAAAATGTATTTTCTGTTTAATAAAGAGCTGGAGAGACATGGGAGACTCCTTTTACTGAACAAACACTCTATAGCAATGAGTACTATCAGAATATAGAGCTATTTTACACTTATTTTAACAAAAGCAAATCACTTACCCTACCTTTAAACAAAGGACAAAATAAAATAAAATGGAATTCATTCTCCACCTCATTCAAATCACAGTATTCTATCCTCCTTAGCTACGCCCCTATATCTTCCTGTTTCGATATGTAATGGCAGAATGCCACATCTTATCTGCGCACAAAGTGACCTCCGACTTTTAGCCAAATTATACAGAACATAATTTTCAAGACAATTTGTTCTTCTTCTGAT
Organism: Gymnoscopelus microlampas; assembly: GCF_963454915.1. Classification (NCBI taxonomy): domain Eukaryota; kingdom Metazoa; phylum Chordata; class Actinopteri; order Myctophiformes; family Myctophidae; genus Gymnoscopelus; species Gymnoscopelus microlampas. The sequence goes on from NC_139951.1 coordinate 10,413,242, forward strand.
CAAGTTTGTATGCATTTTGCATGGATTCTGTTTTTAAACTCCTCCACATTCACAATTGTTCTTTGGAAATAATGTTCTTCCAGACCACATTCCGGCAATACATCAAAGATTTCAGAGACCCACTCCTCTTCACCAGACAGATCCCAATAAAAAATGTGACTAGCTACCCTGTTGGGTGGCAGACCCAGCAACCTGTTCCAGAGACTTCTGGCCTTCCATTTAATTTCACAGGAGTCCAACCCCATATCTCCATTAAATGCTGGGATTGGTGCATACTTGTGTAGTCCCAAAAAGAATCGAATTGCCCGATTCTGGACACGTTCATTTAACTGAAACCTTTTGTACCACCAAACCCCCAAAATATAAATATATAATAATAAAATAGGACATACACATGTTTGATACAATTTAGAGTACATAAATTAGCCCCTGTCCCTCAACGTTTTGGTTTTGCCTATAAGGCCTCCCAATGCCCTGCCGGCAGAATCTGCTAGGGCAGATACACCGTGAAAAAAATACATATTTTCATCTGGAAACAAACCAAGGTACTTGTACTTATCTGTAACTGTACTCCAGTTGTTTGTCACCCACACTAAACTTGAAACTACTTCTTTCTGTACCTGGATTTCTAAAATGCATTACCTGTGTTTTCTTTTGATTAATGCACATTCTCCTCTTCTTGCACCATTCATTAACACAAGTTTAAAAAAAATTGAAAATCTTCTTCCCTTTCTGAAAGTAAAATAATATCCCTTCCCCCAGTTGTTTTACCTCTCTGGCTAAATCATTAATAAAAACAGCAAATAAAGTTGGTGACAAAACAGCCCCTTGTTTAACACCAGAGGGCGTAGGAAACCATTCTAATCTATAATCATTCACTTTCACACAGGCAACAGGTTGCCTGTGTGAAAATGCCTTATGGCCTGGCAGAGACAACTATATGATAATTTCTGTTGAAAAAATAAATCTATAATCCCTTTTTCAATCATTTCAATCTGGTAATCTTGAAATAAACTCGATCTGACTAACATCCCCACTCCACCAGATGCTAGTCTACATGCTTTAGTGTGCGTCTTCCTATTTAACCCAAACCATACATACCTGTCCAATTCAATAACATTTTCCCCTTAAGTGGTTGTGTGGTTATTCGTACTTTTCCCTACCTAGAAATGTCAAAAGTACAATATTTGTCTTTGAATTCAATTGTAGTGAAGTGAAAGTAATAAGTATCCAAAAATACAAATAAAGTACAAATACTCAAAGAATTTAAGTACTGTACTCAATTAAATGTACTTCGTTGATGACAGAGGGGCAGAGTTAATAAAGACACAGAGATTTTTTTGCGCCTTGAAGACACAAAACAACAACGCTTAGCCTACTGTCGCAGAAAACATAAAGCAACCAATTAAAAAGCCTTTATTGCATTATTGCATTAGCTAACAAGAAAGTCAAAAATGCACCTACACATTGTGGCACACAGTTTTCATCAGGGTGACTTCAGTGAGGAACAAATAAGACTTACGTGTATATTGTAGCTGTGGCTTAATCATTCCACTGTCAGGAGAGGCTACTCTGTTCAAAATCTACTCTTAATAATAGTATTATGTGCAAAGCTGTTGCAAGCAATTACAAACATAAGAGGTAATTTTTTTGATCTTTTTTTTTAACTAGAGGATACTTGAGATGCAGCATCTCGTTTTCGAGGGGGTCCTATTCTCCTTATTTTGAAATTAAGGAGAATAAATTCAAAAAGAGAGGAAAGAAGAAAAACCCAACAACACCCATCCATGACTCCTAAAATATTCTATTCTGTATCCATTAACTTAGATTACCAGTTATACAGCAGGAATAATTTGTAACCATACTCAAATGTCAGTTTCATCACAGTTGTGATGATTCAAATCATTTGTTCCTGGTTCAGTTGGTTCTCTTCTGAAGTTCTTCTCTCTTGCTACGGTTGTACCCTGGTTACAACATGAAGACAAATGAGAGAACAGCTAAATATATTAGACTGACATATACATCCTATTATATATATATATATATATATGTTATCATACGAGCACGTTTGTTTTAATCATATTGATCACAATACTCATTTTACCTTGTTTGAGACAGAGAGAGATTGTGTCATGTGTTCCATAATTCTCTTCTCAATTGAAAGCCAATTTAAGCCTCATTATAGCTCTCTCAATGAGTGGAAGAGGTACTCAGATTTGTTACTTAAGTAACATACCCACATTTTTGAAGATATTTAAAAGTTTGGCGATGTGATTTGGAAAATAGAGCTTGTGGAACTGCTGTTATATAGAATTGGGGTTTTGTATTAATAATAAGAATCTACAAAGTTAATAGTAACTTAAGTTTTCAAATATTTGTAGTCAGGTAAGGTGTTGAAGAATCAAGTAAAGTAAAATAACCTCAAAATGTATCTTAAGTACAGTACTTGAGTAAATATTAGATTGCTGTTGATGTTACTTTCCACCTCTGATGTTGACCTACCACAGATGGTTCCTATATAGTAGGCACAGGGCAGCAGGAGAAGATTCATCGCTCTGGAGAGAACCAACAGGAGCCAGCTCATACCACAGTCACTGTTACTGCTGTTAATGCTGTCACTGCTGTTGCTGCTCACACTGATGTCACAGTTGCAGGCACGGTCACCAAGGTCATTAAGCGAATGATCTGTTCATAAGGGATGGATAATGACACATGGTACAGTACTTCTACCACAGTCTAGTCCACTGGTTCTATTAATGTGGTTAACAATGTTGTCGCGGGGGTCCCGCTCCTCGGAGCACAGGTCTCAGCCAGGTCAGGTAGGTTATTGTGGGCCAGCAATGTTGATGGAATATGATGAATCGGACAGATCTGTCTTGATCACATGACTATAGAAATAATGTGTACCGATTTGCGTGATGTTTGGACAAAATCTGTATAGGAGTAATATAAAAACATTTTGCCAAAAAATGGCCTCCTGGTGGCGCTATAATAGGGCAATGTTAAAAGGGTGGCATTTGTTCCTCAACGTAGTGCGAATGTGCGTGCAATGTCTTACCGCAATCGGACGCTGCGTTCATGATTTGAGACATTGTGTTCAAAACGGGCCACTCCTGCAAACTTTAGATGTCAATCTTGGTCAATCAGGATGGAATATTAAAAATCAAACAGATCCGTCTTGATCACATGACTATAGAGATCATGTGTACAGATTTGCGTGAAATTTGGATTAAATCTGCCGGAGATTAGCTGCTCACAGACGGATGGTGCAAAACAAAACATAGTCTCTGCTACGGCTTCGGACGCCTTCGGACTTTTCGGGTCCCTACTCTTTTGGATACCACCTCAGGATATAGGTGGTAATGTCTCATACCAGGTTTAGTATTGTAATAATTACCCCATGTCAATATGAGTTTAAAATATAAATACTGTGTTGTGTTGTCTGCAACCACACATTAATTATTGTATTAGTTCTTTTCACATACAGTACACACAAGCACAATAACAAATGGGACAGAGTGTGGGGACACACAAGGATCCTCCAAGCCAGTGGTTCTCAACCTTTTTAGGCAGCGAGCCCCAACAATAATCATATTTGAACTGGGGACCCCCCACCTTGACAAGCACTTGGAATTGTAAGAGTTGAGGCATTCAATTTAGTTTGACTCGCCTCCACAGAGAAATATTGTGAAAATAGCCGATCTACAAGCTCACAACTTCTCGCAATGTGAGGCGTTGTGAGCTTGTAGATCGGCTATTTTAATTGTTTTTGCCTCTTATATTATTTGACAATTTGGCCAAAGTTTCATCAGTTTTTATAATATACTTTGTTGACTACTTTTGATTCAATAATGAATCTTTTTTCTTCTTTCTTTTATTGAGGTATTAAAAAGGTCTTAAAAGTCCTTAAATTGTCACCGTACTGTCATCTGGGGACCCCGCACAAATCATGTGTGGACCCACCCTGGGGGTCCCGACCGACAGATTGAGAACAACTGCAGCACCGTCGGAGGTGCGACAGGCAGCAACAATGCTTTAATAGCCGAAATACCCACCTGTGCTTACACCCGAATTTACACTTCTGCACCGGAGCTCACGATTGTAAATAGTAATGAATAAATATAAGTAAACGTAGCACATTACAGTACTTACTGAATGAAATCCTTGTGGTGATGTTGCCATATTTGTAGAATGGTGTAACCTTTTCCTCCACTAACAAATGCTCCTTGGTTCCACAGAAGTAGAGACCAAGGTCAGAATCAGCAACATTTTCTATCAGCAGATCATAGGGTTCAGTGGATTTGTTATACCGGTACTTTAGATTAGAAGTGGAATTTTGTTCATTAATTTCAAGAGTAGGTTGGTTTTTATGAGAGCAGTTCCTGAACCACACTATGTCAGCTCCAGGTGATTTTCTGCAATCACAGTATAGAGTGATGTTGTCTCCTGGTCTGACTGTCAACTCCACTTCTAATCCAAAAATCCCATCCTGACTGATGTAAATGACACCTGGAACATAAAAACAATAAGAAATTAAATAAACTCCATCATTAAGTTCCACAAAGTGTAACACTGTAAAATAAGATGCAACCTATTCAAAATAATACAAAAAAAAACAAAAAACAACCAAGAATGATAATATTTTACTTTATAATAATGATAATAATTGATATCAAAACACAATAAAAATACTTAATGGGTTACCTAGAAGAGCTAAAATCAGATCCAGCTTTGCCATGATGGTGGAATGAAGTTGACAGTGACAAAGCTCTTTGACACTGATGTCAAATTAAGCAGATAGACTAAAGGATAAACAAAATGTGGTTGGTTAGCTGAGAGGAATGTTTTCATGTTGTGGTTCTTTTCTGTGACACTTGAGCTGTATGGGGCCTTGTCACATTTTGTGGTCAGTGTCTTAACATGCAATAAAAGAAACCAAAACTGTCCTTCCCTCAACTCACATGTTCCATTGTACATAGAAAAATGGGCCAATGAGAGCATGACCAAAAAGACCACACATACTGTATAGAGATACATTTTATGATTCATTCAAGAAGGTCAGAATGTTCTGCTCAGGGTCCCAACAGTCTCAACAATCATTTCTACTCATGAAAGTTACTTCTGCTGTCCTTTCTGACCTTTTTGGGAATGAGATCTATACTCAGCTGTTTTTCAAGACTGGTGGTGAGATTATACATTCACCAGACAGTCAAATGATTTGGGGTTATTCCGGAAGTGTCTTTCCAAGTTCCCTTTCTTCACTACTTCTTCTTTCATGTATCGTCACATGGCCAGCTCAGTGTCGTGCAGCCATGAGCTCGTCTCTGGTCTTACGTCGAAGAGGCCGGCTTGGTCATATGCTGCAGTCTGCTCAGACACGCTGCAATCACATGCTGCACTATGTGCCAAGTCCCACTTCTTCATACATGATTTGAGATGATTGCTTCACCATCACTGATGTGACAAATATGTAATTAAAATACTAACAACAGTACTTGATCCAGTTTCATGTAAAGTACACAACATATACATACAACGATTCAGTTCCTTAGTTTCTCATTTAATAGTCTAAGAAAAACAGAGTTTTGTTTTTCCAAGTCCCCTTTCTTAACCATTGCTGTACAGGTGTTGCCGATTAAACAAAACATTCTCCAACAAATAGTAGTAGCTTAAATGCCTACTAAACAGGTAACACACCTACATACATTTATATGCTGCCAGGGTCATTTCCGGGTTAATTCACACTGTACCCATTACATTACATTACATTACAGTCATTTAGCAGACGCTTTTATCCAAAGCGACTTACAATAAGTGCATTCAACATAGGTAGGGAACAAAAACTACTAATCACCAGAAGTCTTAAGTGCATTTTCTGCTAAAACAAGCTACCAAGAGTATACCTAGCGCTAAGGTAAAAGTGCAATATATCAGCTACCTATTTTCCTTAAACAGATGAGACAAAATAGCAAAATCAAATGAGCAAGAGCTAAAACAAATAAGTGTATCGACTAAACAAGATCCAATAAAAAAATACAACAATAAAACAAGTGTTCGTACAACTAGTTAACAACAAGTAGGCCAGACAAAGAGGAAGGGTGTTTCCTGAAGAGGTGGGTTTTTTTCAGCCTGCGGCGAAAGATGGGCAGTGACTCTGCTGTCCTGACATCAGTGGGAAGTTCATTACACCACTGTGTGGCCAGAACAGAAAAAAGTCATGACCGTGTGAATCGGCCACATACCCCTGTTATGATTTGTTATAACAGGGGCCACATACCCCTGTTATGATTTGTTGGGGTTCACATTCAAACCAGCAAACCTGAGCACTATTGGACGATGGACTCTATGAATGGATTTGGGTTTTCAAATTGCTCCATGATCTACCAAAAAGCCCCTCAAGATCAAATGGTTGATCTTAAAGACATGGTTGCCCACTCCTGCTCTAGAACAACTGGTTACAGGTCAGTACAGTAAGGCTGGATGAACATACAGGTTGTACTGTACATCCATCCTGTACGTGTGTCAGACTTAAAGCAAAGCTCATGTCATTATGTAACTGTTAACCCTGTTGACCCTATAGTCGGGGATCCACAGGCCCAAAAGCTCTTGAAAATGGGTTGAACCTGTGATGTCATGCTATAATTTTTTTTGGTGTGTTTTTTCTATTAATTTGGTCATTAAGGTCCACAATGAGAGGCCTGCTCTGCCGGAAACATTGCGAAAAAAAGTTATGGCCATTTAATGAAGCCTTTATTTTTTTGCCCATTTTCGCCTATTGTAAAAAAATAGGTTTCTTTTCTTAAAGTGCTCAGTAGGTTGTGTAGGCTGTCAATAAATGATTCCCAGATACACAGAACACATATGTGAACAACACCAAGTCCAAAAATACACTCACAAAAACACCTACTGTACTATGGGCATGAGGCAGTCTCAGGCCCAGCATCCCATGGACTCAGGATCTGGCCCTGACCTCTGGGCGTAGGGCTCCCCCTGTTGGCAAAGGCTTGGCTAGGTCAGTTTAAGGAGAAAACATACAAACTCAAAAGTATTCAGATGACCCAAAAGGTAAAAACTAAGTCATCAACATTCAGAAACACTAGTTTAGGACATGGCCAACAACTCTATCTCATGCACATGTTTTGATTGATTGATTGATTGAATACTTTATTAACATGGCTATTAATAGTGCAGGTAGTACAGTCAAAGGTTATGCTAAAAGGATACTTGTCTCAATTCATCAGTAATACATAATACATACAGTATACAATACAATTTAAAAAACAAAAAATACAAATGTAAGATAAAAATCACACCCAGTGTGAAGTGGGCGGTGTGGTCACAGTAGGGGTTAGGGGTGTACAATGGTTGGTCCACAATGGGTGATTCACATAAAACTAGAAAAAGTGCTCCTCGGAGCACAGGTCTCCGCCAGGTCAGGTAGGTTATTGTGGGCCAGCAATGTTCGGAATTTGCCAATCAGGCTGGAATATGAAAAATCTGACGGAACCATCTTAATCACTTCACTCCAGAGATACCGATTAGCATGACGTTTGGACAAAATTTGTAGGAGTAATATGAAAAAGAAAAGTATTACAAAAATCGGCCTCCTGGTGGCGCTGTAATAATTGATGGAGTAAAAGTACAATATTTTCCTCTGAGATGTAGTGGAGTAGAAGTAAAAGTATTGAAATGTGTAAATACTCCAGTAAGTGAAAATACCTCCACATTTTACTTAATTACAGTACTTAGAGTCAATATATTTAGTTACTTCACACCACTGGCCACGGGGGCACCCACTTTGAGAAACCCTGTCCTGGGAGGTAGTAACGGTGCGTTTTAACAGCGGGCAACTCTGGGCGATGCCGGGCGATATCGCCCAAAAAGATAAAGAAAATCCATCTTTCATCGCCCCCCCCGCCCACTTCGCCCGATCGCCGGCTCTCATAGACTTTCATTATATTTTGGGCGATGTTGCCCGGCATCGCCCGAGAGTTGCCCGCTGTTAAAACGCACCGTTACAGGGAGGGAGGGGCGGGCTTTATAAGTCCTTCAATTGTCAGACCCCCCCCCCCCACACACACACACACACACTCACAGACAGACACAGTTTGTTACAAGCTCTGCAATGTTTCTAAGTAAAAGATCAAAATAAACAACTCATAATGCAACGTTACTCCACACAGTGTTTACCAGAGTGGTGAAAGCTGCTAAAACACGCTTGTGACAACAAGATATTGGAAACAGAAGTGCATTATCTCTATCTGACCAAGCTGAGGTGAGTTTCTCCAGGTGACTTAGCTTAGCTAATTAGTGGCTTAGCTGTGTTTAATTTCACTTTTATTTTACTTGGTAAAGCAACAACTAGTCAGGATGAAGCATTGTTGTGTTGTGTGATGTGATGTGAAGTGAATATGTTGTATTGTTGAGCTGTGTTTGATTGTGATGCTAAGACAGGCTATGCAGGCCTAGACAGTGGTGTAAAGTAATGTACTCAAGTGTACAATTTTGAGGAGCTTTTACTTTACTGCAGTATTTAAATGTTCAATACTTTTACCTCTACTCCTACATACCAGAGACGAATATTTTACTCCACTACAATAATTTAAAAACTTTGGTTACTAGTTACTTTGTAGATTTGGATTATTATTACAAAACATACCACTTCAGCCCTATAGCCTATAGTTAGGCTATTTGAAAATAGCCGGTCTACAAACTCACAACGCGTCACATCATAACGCTTTGTGCATAATGAGTACTTTTACTTTTGGTACTTTAAAGACGCACTGGTCATTTTATTTTGAAGGTTCAGTCTAAAACGTCGGCTCAACCGACTCTAAACCAATCAGAAGGTCCCTTCCCTTCAGGCTATGGGACGTTGGATCTCAATCACTTCAGCCCTATATTATACCTCTATGCTTCAGCCGTGGGCAACACGGCTAGTGTTTGTTTACAAGTGAGAGAGAGACGGCCAGTGAAGCACGTTTGCTACTACCTGGCTTATTTCTAACCTATAATGTTTTCAGATACATATTTTAGTGTGCAGATGAAGTTTAAAATGAGTAATACACTCATCTTCAATGAGATTCAAAACGGAGTATCTCTGTAATTAAAATCAGCTGTGTTTGAAGAACGTGCAGCTATGGGAATCAAACAGGTGCATGTAATCAAGATTCATTTATATTCATGAAGGCTGCTGTTATGTCATCACGCAGCACGTTTTCGTTTACAGGAACTAATTAAGATTGGCTTTTTAGGTACTTTAGTTATAAAAATACACAAAAATTGGTTTTTTTCATTTTTTTGGGCATCTATTGTTAGGTGTGCCCATATGATGACCACGGATATGCTCTAAAAGTGTGAAAAACATATTTTTCATTTCACTACACCTTAAGTATATTTTGATGCCAATACTTTTGTAGCCTACTTTTACTGAAGTAAAGTTTGAATACCAGACTTGTACTTGTAATAAAAGTATTTCAAAATTGCTGTATAGGTACTTTTACTCAAGTAAAGATTTTGAGTGCTTATTGCACCACTGGGCCTAGTAAATCACTTCACACATTCATCAGGATCCTGGATGGCTTGGTTCCAGGCTTAACATAATTTATGAAAAATATTGGTAGCACTTTACAATAATGACCCGTTATAAAGCATTTATAAACGTTTATAAGTAGTTTGTAGACTATTAACAAATCATTAACAACCTGTTTGTTGACATTCATAAATGATTACTAAAACCTTTATAACTACAGTTACAAATCATTTGTAAAGTATTAGTAAGTAGTGAACTATTCATGAATAAGCCATTTATATACATCTGTAAAAGATTATTAAATCATTTGTAACGACCCATTCTAAAGCATTTATAAACGTTTATAAGCAGTTTGTAGACTATTAACAAATCATTAACAACCTGTTTATTGACATTCGTAAATGATTACTAAAACCTTTATAACTACGGTTACAAATCATCTATAAAGGTATTAGTAACTATTCATGAATAAGCCATGTATAATACATCTGTAAATGATTATTAAATCATTTGTAACTGATGTTACATAATATATACAAGCTATTGGTAGCTTGTTCATGTTTAACATATGCTTTGTTAAACATTCCTAAAGTATCTATAAATCCTTAGTACATGTTATTATGTGCCCTATAGTAAAGTGAAGACAGTTCATCATTTACAACTGTCTGTTAATGTGTTTGTTCATGTTTAACATGCTTTGTAAAACATTCCTAAAATATCTATAAATCCTTTGTACATGTTATTATGTGCCCTACAGTAAAGTGAAGACAGTTCATCATTTATGACTGTCTGTTAATGTGGACTTTCTCCTTACCTGTTGCAAACTACCTGGCTTTCATGAATGCAGACACCAAACAATTACTAGAATTATCATTCATGTTAAGCAAATGATGCGTAAGACATTCGTAAAGAGTATGTAAACCATTTGCAGACGTTATCATGAGCCTGAGCCTAGTTGCTTCTTTTGGGCTTGTTTTCATAGACCTGTCCGCTTGTTTCTTTTGCAAAATCTGGCAACACACTGATTACCTGCATTACACCTGCAGTAGCCTACTAGGGAGGAAGTGAACAGTGATGCAGTTGCAGACTGGACAGAAATATGTCTAATTCATGTTTTATGTGTTTTAACTGTCTTGTTGCAGGTGATCGAGGTAACATAAAATGGCTAATCTTACACACAGGAAGTAGCATTATGACTAGGGGGTATTTTGATGGTGGCTGTTTGTATCCACAATGTTTGTTTTGATGTGTAGGCTAGTAATGTCCTCCATGCTTAGCAGTTTAGCTTAGCAGCTAAAGCTAACTTGCACTGGGAGGTGGTGACTGCAGAGGCTCCAAGCTGCTACTCTGTGATTCTGTTGTGATTAATTTCTTTGTTTAAATGTCAGTGTGTGTGCTGTGGCCAAGAGTTGCTACATTTTATATCTTAATAAATTGTTGTATACTTGTATACTATATAACGTTACTTTTGCCACTTTTTGATGTCACATGTTTTACTAATCACTGTTAAACCTGAAATAATAATGCATAGTCTTCACTTTACAACAAGGCCCATGATAACGTTAGCAAATGGTCAACACACTCTTTACGAATGTCTTACGAATCATATATTAAACATGAAAGATAATTCTAGTAATTGTTTGGCATCTGCATTCATGAAAGCCAGGTAGTTTGCAACAGGTAAGGAGAAAGTCACATTAACAGACAGTTGTAAATGATGAACTGTCTTCACTTTACTATAGGGCACATAATAACATGTACTAAGGATTTATAGATATTTTACTCTACTCAGAGTCATAAGTTTACAAAATGTACTAAAGTACAGTGAACGTCTGTGCGGTTTGTCTTCATCACTGAAAATAACGTACATGTAAACTGATATAAAACTGCTGTCATGTGCAGTTGGGGTGAAGAAACACAACCATTTCACTCCTAATAATACCTATTTGATTTGACATTCTGACTTGCTGCTGTAGCTGAGGCTTGAACCTGTTACCTGCGGCTCACTAGTCAGTGACTATCCATTCACCTACAGCTGTTTCCTTGGAATCTGTGGTTCTGAAACGTTTTGTTGTCAACCCCCCAAATTGACATGTATTTGGGCAGTGGACCCCAATGTGAAAAGATGTAGTGTCAGGGCCCCCCATGAAAAAGATGTATATTTATGCTGTAACACATTTTTTTTAAAGTTATTTGTCTTGTTTGTTGTTCAAGTCAAAGCACCAGGAAGGCTGTACTTGTCAGCCATCTGTTAGCTCAATGGGTTGAGACGCAGTATTCATGATCCAGAGGCCATGAGTTCAAATCCCATTGATGTCTTTCCTATGATTCTTTCCTTTGCAGACTGGCTTCCAGAAGATCAACTGAAAACTACCAGGAAGGCTATATTTGTCATCCAAGTGTTAGCTCAATGGGTTGAGACGCAGTATACATGATCCAGAGGCCATGAGTTCAAATCCCATTGATGTCTTTCCTTTGCAGACTGGCTTCCAGAAGATCAACTGAAAAGTACCAGGAAGGCTGTACTTGTCAGCCATCTGTTAGCTCAATGGGTTGAGACGCAGTATTCATGATCCAGAGGCCATGAGTTCAAATCCCATTGATGTCTTTCCTATGATTCTTTCCTTTGCAGACTGGCTTCCAGAAGATCAACTGAAAACTACCAGGAAGGCTATATTTGTCATCCAACTGTTAGCTCAATGGGTTGAGACGCAGTATACATGATCCAGAGGCCATGAGTTCAAATCCCATTGATGTCTTTCCTATGATTCTTTCCTTTGCAGACTGGCTTCCAGAAGATCAACTGAAAAGTACAAGGAAGGCTGTACTTGTCAGCCATCTGTTAGCTCAATGGGTTGAGACGCAGTATTCATGATCCAGAGGCCATGAGTTCAAATCCCATTGATGTCTTTCCTATGATTCTTTCCTTGAGTGGGTTCGATTCCCACTCCGAGTCATGTGTCCCCGGTAACTTGGGGCAACGGATAAATTGACTGATATCGTTCGTGATGCTTCCCTTTGCAGAATAACTTCTAGAAAAACAAGTTAAAACCACCAGGAAACCTGTAACTCTCAGCCAACAGCATAGCTCAACTGGTAGAGCGTCTGTCCAATGACTTGACTTGACTTGAGTGGGTTCGATTCCCACTCGAGTCAAGTGTCCCCGGTAACTTGGGGCAACGGATAAATTGACTGATATCCTTAGTGATGCTTCCCTTTGCAGACTAACTTCTAGAAAAACAAGTTAAAACCACCAGGAAACCTGTAACTCTCAGCCTACAGCATAGCTCAACTGGTAGAGCGTCTGTCCAATAACATGACTTGACTTGACTTGACTTGAGTGGGTTAGATTCCCACTCGAGTCAAGTGTCCCCGGTATCTTGGGGCAACGGATAAATTGACTGATATCCTTAGTGATGCTTCCCTTTGCAGACTAACTTCTAGAAAACAAGTTAAAACCACCAGGAAACCTGTAACTCTCAGCCAACAGCATAGCTCGACTGGTAGAGCGTCTGTCCAATAACATGACTTGACTTGACTTGAGTGGGTTCGATTCCCACTCGAGTCAAGTGTCCCAGTTAACTTGGGGCAACGGATAAATTGACTGATATCCGTAGAATAACTTGTAGGAGTGTGCTGGTTCAAATCCAGTACAACCCAGGGGACACTTGACTCGAGTGGGAATCGAACCCACTCAAGTCAAGTCAAGTCATGTTATTGGACAGACGCTCTACCAGTTGAGCTATGCTGTTGGCTGAGAGTTACAGGTTTCCTGGTGGTTTTAACTTGTTTTTCTAGAAGTTATTCCGCAAAGGGAAGCATCACGAACGATATCAGTCAATTTATCCGTTGCCCCAAGTTACCGGGGACACATGACTCGGAGTGGGAATCGAACCCACTCAAGGAAAGAATCATAGGAAAGACATCAATGGGATTTGAACTCATGGCCTCTGGATCATGAATACTGCGTCTCAACCCATTGAGCTAACAGATGGCTGACAAGTACAGCCTTCCTGGTACTTTTCAGTTGATCTTCTGGAAGCCAGTCTGCAAAGGAAAGAATCATAGGAAAGACATCAATGGGATTTGAACTCATGGCCTCTGGATCATGTATACTGCGTCTCAACCCATTGAGCTAACAGTTGGATGACAAATATAGCCTTCCTGGTAGTTTTCAGTTGATCTTCTGGAAGCCAGTCTGCAAAGGAAAGAATCATAGGAAAGACATCAATGGGATTTGAACTCATGGCCTCTGGATCATGAATACTGCGTCTCAACCCATTGAGCTAACAGATGGCTGACAAGTACAGCCTTCCTGGTACTTTTCAGTTGATCTTCTGGAAGCCAGTCTGCAAAGGAAAGACATCAATGGGATTTGAACTCATGGCCTCTGGATCATGTATACTGCGTCTCAACCCATTGAGCTAACACTTGGATGACAAATATAGCCTTCCTGGTAGTTTTCAGTTGATCTTCTGGAAGCCAGTCTGCAAAGGAAAGAATCATAGGAAAGACATCAATGGGATTTGAACTCATGGCCTCTGGATCATGAATACTGCGTCTCAACCCATTGAGCTAACAGATGGCTGACAAGTACAGCCTTCCTGGTGCTTTGACTTGAACAACAAACAAGACAAATAACTTTAAAAAAATGTGTTACAGCATAAATATACATCTTTTTCATGGGGGGCCCTGACACTACATCTTTTCACATTGGGGTCCACTGCCCAAATACATGTCAATTTGGGGGGTTGACAACAAAACGTTTCAGAACCACAGATTCCAAGGAAACAGCTGTAGGTGAATGGATAGTCACTGACTAGTGAGCCGCAGGTAACAGGTTCAAGCCTCAGCTACAGCAGCAAGTCAGAATGTCAAATCAAATAGGTATTATTAGGAGTGAAATGGTTGTGTTTCTTCACCCCAACTGCACATGACAGCAGTTTTATATCAGTTTACATGTAAGTTATTTTCAGTGATGAAGACAAACCGCACAGACGTTCACTGTACTTTAATACATTTTGTAAACTTATGACTCTGAGTAGAGTAAAATATCTATAAATCCTTAGTACATGTTATTATGTGCCCTATAGTAAAGTGAAGACAGTTCATCATTTACAACTGTCTGTTAATGTGACTTTCTCCTTACCTGTTGCAAACTACCTGGCTTTCATGAATGCAGATGCCAAACAATTACTAGAATTATCTTTCATGTTTAATATATGATTCGTAAGACATTCGTAAAGAGTGTGTTGACCATTTGCTAACGTTATCATGGGCCTTGTTGTAAAGTGAAGACTATGCATTATTATTTCAGGTTTAACAGTGATTAGTAAAACATGTGACATCAAAAAGTGGCAAAAGTAACGTTATATAGTATACAAGTATACAACAATTTATTAAGATATAAAATGTAGCAACTCTTGGCCACAGCACACACACTGACATTTAAACAAAGAAATTAATCACAACAGAATCACAGAGTAGCAGCTTGGAGCCTCTGCAGTCACCACCTCCCAGTGCAAGTTAGCTGTAGCTGCTAAGCTAAACTAGTAAGCATGGAGGACATTACTAGCCTACACATCAAAACAAACATTGTGGATACAAACAGCCACCATCAAAATACCCCCTAGTCATAATGCTACTTCCTGTGTCTTTTAAAAGCCATTTTATGTTACCTCGATCACCTGCAACAAGACAGTTAAAACACATAAAACATGAATTAGACATATTTCTGTCCAGTCTGCAACTGCATCACTGTTCACTTCCTCCCTAGTAGGCTACTGCAGGTGTAATGCAGGTAATCAGTGTGTTGCCAGATTTTGCAAAAGAAACAAGCGGACAGGTCTATGAAAACAAGCCCAAAAGAAGCAACTAGGCTCAGGCTCATGATAACGTCTGCAAATGGTTTACATACTCTTTACGAATGTCTTACGCATCATTTGCTTAACATGAATGATAATTCTAGTAATTGTTTGGTGTCTGCATTCATGAAAGCCAGGTAGTTTGCAACAGGTAAGGAGAAAGTCCACATTAACAGACAGTCATAAATGATGAACTGTCTTCACTTTACTGTAGGGCACATAATAACATGTACAAAGGATTTATAGATATTTTAGGAATGTTTTACAAAGCATGTTAAACATGAACAAACACATTAACAGACAGTTGTAAATGATGAACTGTCTTCACTTTACTATAGGGCACATAATAACATGTACTAAGGATTTATAGATACTTTAGGAATGTTTAACAAAGCATATGTTAAACATGAACAAGCTACCAATAGCTTGTATATATTATGTAACATCAGTTACAAATGATTTAATAATCATTTACAGATGTATTATACATGGCTTATTCATGAATAGTTACTAATACCTTTATAGATGATTTGTAACCGTAGTTATAAAGGTTTTAGTAATCATTTACGAATGTCAATAAACAGGTTGTTAATGATTTGTTAATAGTCTACAAACTGCTTATAAACGTTTATAAATGCTTTAGAATGGGTCGTTACAAATGATTTAATAATCTTTTACAGATGTATATAAATGGCTTATTCATGAATAGTTCACTACTTACTAATACTTTACAAATGATTTGTAACTGTAGTTATAAAGGTTTTAGTAATCATTTACAAATTTCAACAAACAGGTTGTTAATGATTTGTTAATAGTCTACAAACTACTTATAAACGTTTATAAATGCTTTATAACGGGTCATTATTGTAAAGTGCTACCAAAATATTTTTGGAAATCTCCATGGGAAAAATGTATGAGTTATCTGTGACACCACAAAATGGCCGCCACTGCTATGCCCTATAAGTGTATACAGGGTATTTGCACATGTATAAAGTTACAATTTAATTACTTTTAATACTAAATTGGCCAAATGGTCAAATATTACATAAGAAAGAGGCAAACATTGTGAAAATAGCCGTTCTATAAGCTCTACGTATACTAGGCTGTGTATGCTGTGACAGGATACAGTGTATATACTAGGCTGTATATGTTATGCAGTTATGAAAGGATATAGTCAGGGGTGCACATAACTGGTGCGCAGGTGCGCATGCGCACCCAAAATAAAAAATGCGCACCACATCAGGCGACGCGAGGCGCTTTTGCACACCAACAGCTGGGACAGGAATTTCCAAGCTTTTATTCTTTAGCAAAACTAAAAAATAAAAGCCTGGAGATCGAGGCTAGGAATTTACTTCCTGAAGCCACACTCACACAATCACTCTAAAGCACCCGTCGGCCCCATGTACAGCTATTAGGCACAGGGGTAGAGATATGACTCGCGTCGCCTCGCATTGCCTCGCTACGTGCACGCAGCCAGCAGCGGCTGTTAGAGGCACTCGTCACCGATGATGAACGCACCGTAATGGTGCAAAATACGGCTTGAACGTCCCAATCTGGCGGATAAAATCAGCGCAGCAGCACAGGGCACCAACCTTGGGGGCTTTATGTAACAGCGTGAGAAAAAAAAACGGCGAAAGTCGGCGGAATTTAGAAGCAGAGCGTCCTTTTTTTCTCTCCCCCCCCCGTTGACAAATCTGTCCGGTGGGCACCGTGCTGACACCCCCCCCCCCCCCCCCCCGTTGACAAAACTGTCCGGGCTGAACCCCCCCCCCCCCCCCCCCGTTGACAAAACGGGACGGGCGCCATGCGCACCAAGTCACATGTCCAGGTGCTCTTCTGCGTACCAGACCTAAAAAGTTATGTGCACCCCTGGATATAGTATACGTATACAAGGCTGTATGTTGTGACAGGATACAGTATACATATACTAGGCTGTATGTTGTGACTGGATACATTATACTTATACTACTAGGCTGTATGTTGTGACAGGATACAGTATACATATACTAGGCTGTGTATGTTGTGACAGGATACAGTATACGTATATGTGGCTCTCGGTTACTTGAATCTTTCTTTCTTTCTTTCAGATTCTCAAGGCTGGCAGAGGTGTTGCAGGGGACACATCCCCCTCCCCCATCTCTTCATTATAAGCGTGGACTATGAAGGCAGGCCATCAGTGGAGGAGGGGAGCAAGAACTGGGCTTCACTACTACAACTAGGAGGTCTAGATGACACTCTAGTGTAGTCTTTATTTTATTTTATAAACACACACACACAAACACACCCCACACACACACACACCCACCCATACACCCCCACCCACCCATACACCCCCACACACATACATATGACGATGCAGATGACATCTGCATCGTAGATGCCCAGAAGACTGATGTTCTCACCTACAGTGTAACACCCTCCCAGACCATCCACCTCTAATAAAGTACTGGTGAAGTTAACCAGAGAGATGTAAAGCACTGGTGAAGCCAACCAGATGTACGGAGGATGGAGATGGCGGGAGACGCCCGCTGGAAGGCTCATCCGAGGATGCCCTGCCCTAGAGAACGAGATCTGGAGATCTCTCTCTATCCATGGGTTTGTCTGCATGGGGGATTCCTCCGACGACTTGGTCCGCACGGTCGAACGGCCCTGAAGACGGCTGATGAAGACGACTCAAAGTAGGAACCTCTTTAGGACTGTCACGATTATGACATTTTACTTGACGATTAATTGTCACTCAAATAATTGCGATGAACTAGGCCGAATTAATTTATTATTGCGTCGTACGCTGAACATTGTAACATTATTAATAAAAATGTGTCTGTCTTCGTAAACAAAAGGTGCACGGGTCAGATATGACAAATAACTTGCATAACTCAATATTTATACGTGGAAATAGCAGTCTGCTATTTCCACTATTTTTGAAAATGTTTGAAAACATATGAACATTTTTCACATACCTAATTTTTCCTTTTCCTTTGCTGGATGCTGCTGCTGCAGCTGCAGTTTGTGTTGTATGATGTTTTTGTTGTATGCTGTTTGTGTTTGATGCTGTTTATGTCATGTGCTGATGTGGTTCAAGATGTACAGTACAGTAGCTCTGTTGCTGTCATGTTGGGGCCCGGTGTGGCAGTGAAACATGTTCAGTGACTGTTGGTTTGTGGCTCTGGGTAGCTCTGTGATAGAGACAATTTGCATGAAACATTTTTTAGACATACTGTAGTCCTCTGTAAATCCAGGCCATTTGAAAAGGTCACTTTTTGGTAGGTACCAAAAGGTCTGGTGTAAAGTTTGGGGGGGGAAGGTTATTGTGGCCTCGATCCTGGTGGTGCTATAATAGGCCAATGTGAAAAGTGTGCCTCTTCTTAGGCCTTTCAATCGGACATTGCATTCATGATTTGAGGCATTTTGTTCCAAAAATGTGTTTTGCAAAATCAGACCTGCTGGTGGCGCTTTAACAGGCCAATGTTAAAAGGGTGGCATTGGTTCCTCAACATAGTGTGAATGTTTGTACAAAGTTTGACCACAATCGGACGCTGCGTTCATGATTTGCGGCATTTTGTTCAAAAGAAGCCACTGCTGCAAACTTTAGATGTGATCAATCAGGATGGAAAATGAAAAAGGAAACAGATCCGGCTTGATCACATGACTATATAAATCATGTGTACCGATTTACGTGAAATTTGGATAAAATCGGAAGGAGTAATATAAAGAAATATGTTTTACATAAGTCGGCCTCCTGGTGGCGCTATAAAAGGCAGAAGTGAAAAATGCAGGGCAAAGGTTTTTCCTTGACCTCTAGGGCCTTGGTTCTCAAAGTGGGGTCCGGGGACCCCCAGGGGTACTTGAGGGGGTTCCAGGGGGTACCCAGCAAAATGTGTAAATATAGCATCAGAATAATTTTAACCTTTTATACTTTGGCTATTCAAAAATAGCAGATATACAAGCTCATAGCGCGGCACCGAGTGCCGCGCTATGAGCTTGTAGATCTGCTATTTTTGAAAAATCTTGAAAATTTGTGCAAATCTTTGAATATTTGTTTTTTAAAGCAAACATTTGTAACTCAAATCTTTGGGTCCCTGGAACAAAATATTTTTAGACGGGGTCCGCGACCAAATACATATCATTTTAGTGGTCCTTGACATGAAAAAGTTTGAGAACCACTGCTCTAGGGATACAGAGTTTTACACAGATCGGTGCAGTTATAGGTAAAAACACAAATGGGCATGTTATAGCGCCACCATGAGGCTGATTTGAACATTTTCAATTGGCATTTCTTCCTCGGCCTAATGGGAATGTGCGTGCAAAATATCATGGAAATTGCATGCTGTGTTCATGATTTGTGGCATTTTGTTCAAAACGGAGCACTCCTACAAACTTTGGAAGACATTTTTAGCCAATCAATATGGAATATGAAAAATCTGAAAGACTGGTTTTGTTTAATGACTATAGAAATACTGTGCACCGATTTGCATGATTTTTGGGCAAAATCTGTAAAAAGTTTTGACTAAGGAAATCATTTAAACTGAACTGGTAGCCAACTGTAAAGTGGGTGCAGGATCACAACAAGCTCTGTATCTCCCACAGGCACTCACTCTACAGTCCGTAGTGTTAAAGAGATCTTGGTACAAGTCACCCCTTTCAGTAGTAGTGGAATGCCAGCTAATTTCTGAGCCTCTGGGTTCAAAGCAGCCAACATGCCACTGAGCTCACTACTAGAGCTCTTCACAGGCCCCCCGATTCTAAAAATACCCGACAGGACCCGAGACCTGTACGGGTCCGAGCCATGTCTTATCATAATCACTCGGGCCGGCTCGGAATCGGCGCTATTCCCTCGGAACTCGGGTCTGTCCATCATTATGTGTAATATCCGAGTGGATCCGAGAAGACCCGTTGTATGCCTACTAGATCATGTACAGTAATTGTTAATAGTTGGCAGACGTTGAGTTTGTTTGTCATTTGTTGCCAAACAGTCAAAGACCAGTGACAGCTTGATAGACAAAGATAATCAAATGTGATTGACACTGATTGAGTGCATGTTGATATTCTGACATATTCTGTTATTTGGATTACTCTAATTTTCACTACAAGTAGCTTGAAGACGGTGTCTGACCAAAAGCATTACATGACTTTTGCACAGATCTCAGTGTGTACAGTAGTTTACTAGTACTGTTAAGCTCCAGCATCTCAGCTAAGACTCCGACCACAGGAGGGGTGAGGTTTTCCTTTTAGAGTGGCACAAGTAAGCTGCATAACCTCTTTACATCCAACTGAATACAGTAAAAAAAAAGTGTGTGTGTGTGTGTGGGGTCACAGAAAGTCAGATGGGCTAAGACAGGATGTCCTCGTAACAGTTATTGTAGTTGCTGCAAAGCTATAGGCTTCACTCTATGTATAATATAAAGCCAATAAAGACACTATAATTGTATGATCCTAAAACGTATTGTATAGATGTACTAGTTATATTATATAAATACTCTACCATACAGTATTAAGAAATGGTTTAAATGGTGTTATATTAATTTCCACCTTCCAGGGTTCCAATATTGCACATTATTTCACAGGTATGGTGTATGGAGTGATCCTACGCAGTAGACACAGTCAGAAACAAACAAGATGGATGTGCAGTCAAAAATCCAGTTTTAGCTATTTATTGTAGTTGCAGTTGTTATGAACATGATATTGCAGTGTCTTTCAGCTGTGAATTTCTGTTCTGTGGCTCTGTCCTAGCTAATCAGTGCACCTGTGACCCTTTAAATACACACCCAGTGCTGTCAAACTAAAGCCCGCCACCAAGTTTCCAATAATAATAATGCCAACCTAACAAATAATATACCACCATCAAAATGGCTCCTACAGATATGTTTATTCTTGTCCACCCGGCTCCTATTGCTTCCCTGTGCCACAAAACTGCCAGGGGGAGATGTTGAGGAAAGTGATGTTTATGTCATTTCCTTTTTACATAGTCTTGGCGTCGGTATGGTAGTAGTACTGCATGAAGCTCACTGAAGTGCAGTATCTCCCATACTAAGCGGGGCATACTAAGCGTCTTGACGAGTGGTAGATATTTGGTCTGGTGCGACAGACCGTGGTCCGGTATAACACAGTAAGTGCAAAGCAATATACATCTCTTATATTAAAAAAAATCACACCCAGTGTGAAGTGGGCGGTGTGGTCATCACAGTGGTCATCACTTTTTTTTTGAAGCTCACTTAAAAAAATTAGTTTTTTTAAAGGCATTGTAGGGAACATTAAAGACGCACTGAAGTGACATTTTCGGTCATTTTATTTTGAAGGTTCAGTATGAAACGTCGGCCAACCGACTCTAAACCAATCAGAAGGTCCCATCCCTTCAGGCTATGGGACGTTGGATCTCAATCACTTCAGCCGTGCGCAACGCGCCTAGTGTTTGTTTACAAGTGAGAGAGAGACGGCCAGTGCAGCACGTTTGCTACTACCTGGCTTATTTCTAACCTATAATGTTTTCAGATACATATTTTAGTGTGCAGATGAAGTTTAAAATGAGTAATACACTCATCTTCAATGAGATTCAAAACGGAGTAGGTCTGTAATTAAAATCAGGTGTGTTTGAAGAACGTGCAGCTATGGGAATCAAACAGGTGCATGTAATCAAGATTCATTTATATTCATGAAGGCTGCGTTATGTCATCACGCAGAACGTTTTCGTTTACAGGAAGTAATTAAGATTGGCTTTTTAGGGACTTTAGATATAAAAATACACAAAAATGTTTTTTTTTCTTTTTTTTTTGGCATCTATTGTTAGGTATGCCCATATGATGACCACGGATATGCTCTAAAAGTGTGAAAAACATATTTTTCATTTCACTACACCTTTAAGCCTAAATTTAAAAAATATTTATATATATATTTTTTGCATTTTTTCCCCTCTATCAGCCACTATATAATGATGCTGGGGTGTTTTCCTGCATTGAAACACAGTACTCTTTCTGAAAACCCTATTTTCCCTGCATTGTTTGTAAACAATGTTTGTTTGTGCAGTTCGTTTCCCGGCCACCAGGGGGTGATGCCTCCATAGACTTCCATAGACTTCCTTACCACCCGGACAAACATAAAAACAACAACAACAATAGGGAAAATAGGGTTTTCAGAAAGAGGCCTGTGTTTCAATGCAGGAAAACACCCCAGCATCATTATATAGTGGCTGATAGAGGGGGAAAAATGCAAAAAAAAAATATATAAATATTTTTTAAATTTAGGCTTAATGTTCCCTACAATGCCTTTAAGTGCATAGTCCTATGGTTGTTAATTTCATCATGTGTCTCGCTAGCCAATCATGGTGGATAGAGTCAGCCAATAGAGTCAGCCAATCACAGTGCAGCTAGTGGTCATCATAGTGATGGAAGCTCACTTATAGAAAAGTATAGATTTGCATTGAATGTGTAGGGGTTAGGGGTGTACAAGTTATTTGTATAGCACCTGTCATGACATAAAATGCAGCTCAAAGTGCTTTACAGAGCAAGAATACAATTACAGAAAAATGATACATATTTGAACAAAGCAAAAAAACAACATTAAAATAATAGCAAAAAAGGCAGTGAATCAGGCAAAAACAATGAGGACATGAATAACAACACAGATATTTTAAATGAACTAAAAGCATGAGTGAAGAAATAGGTCTTGAGCTGTGCTTTAAAGCTATCCACAGAGGCTGCCTGTCTCAGGTGTAATGGGAGTTTATTCCACGCCGTGGGCCTGTAGAAGCAGAATGCTTCTTCATAGTGTTTTCTATATGTCTGTAGGCACTTTGAGCAGGTCAGCCCTAGAAGACCTGAGGGGGCGGTTTGGAACATATCTAGGCAGGCAGTCATAGAGGTAGGAAAGCACCGGACCATTGAGAGCTTTATAAACAAGTAAAATCAATCCTAAAAACAACCGGCCGAGCCAATATAGTGAAGCTAAAACTGGAGATGTCAACTAGAACATCAGAAGTACAACGCTGCTGATCACTCTAAAAGAAAAAGGAAAATAAAAAACATGGAAGTTGCTGACAAACCAGTATCCATCTGTCACAGACACAGTAGAATAATCTCATTGCCTGTCTTTTCATCTGTCGCTCTGTGACTGTCCAAATGCTTCTTCAACTACAAATGCACAAAGGTTCTTGTTGGGTGTGCGTCTTCTCTTGCTTGGACAACTGGGACCTCCTGGTACTCCCTCCAATAAGCCTATTTTACAATAAGATAAAACATGGTTAAAGTGATTAAGCTGATTTTGATGCTCTTAGCTAATTTTTCTGGGGACCCCCTGGAACCCCTGGGGTCCTTGAAGGGGTTCAAGCCGTTCCCCCCGTCATTATTCCGCTACACATCCTCTTCCTCCCTGTGTGCTTCATCCTCTGCCAAACTTCTTCAAACAGCTTGTTATTTTGGTTTCGGTAGAGCACCGGACAGCTTATTTAATGCATTGCTGAGACGTTTGTTCAAACTGTCAAAGTCATTCCCGTAGTCTGTAGGTGCCCAACCAGAGGTGTATTTTTCAACAAACGCAGCAACTTCATCAGACTCCAGTGTGGTCTTGAGCTCACGGAGGACCTTTTCCACATCAGCAGATTTCTGACCAGGTCCTTTTTCCTTGATCGTCCACAAGCATTTCTTCAGCACTTTCACATGCTTGACCAGACACTGGCGCCGTTCCTTGTTGCGCATGGCACCCTCACAGAGAGGGGAGAGTGAAGCTGCTTTTTCCAAGATGGAGTCTATGAGATCCATGACTGATTGAAAAACATGAGAGAAGAGTGAAAGGGAGACAGAAAGGTTGAGATACAATATAATGAACCACAGCATTCTTTTCTCATTATATTGAATGACAGCTGACTTTAAAGTTATTTATTTGCAATATCACACCCTCGAGATACTGTGATTATAGAAGGGTTACCATCAAGTAAAACATATTCAGAATGACACATTGTGTCATATAATCACATTGTTGGGCAATTTGCTCTCAAAACAAAACAAGAAAAACAAATTTTTGCTAGCTTTATCTCAATTTCCCTGGAAATGGGGTCTGACAGAGACAATTTCTAGTCCCTGTTGAGACAACCAGCCAACTTGAGCTATTACTTTAATTAGCTTTTTTAGAGATTGTGATTTACCAAACTGAATAAATACCCATACATACATACATAAATATTTTTTTCATAGACTGATTTTGCTACTATATCTTCTCATAGATTGTTAAAGTAATAGAATCCGCCTCTCACTTCTCTTCAGCTCTTCATGGTCCTCTTCATGGTCCTCTTCATGGTCCTCCTTCCTGTCTGCAAACACACCAAAAATTACAAATGTTTTGTAATTTGCATGACTTAAAAACTGACTTGGTGGAAATGGGTGTTGGATATTTGGGGAGCGTGCACAAAGTTTGGTAATGATCAGTTCTGTAGTTTGCAAGAGAGTGGGTAAGAGAAAGGGAGAGAGAGGGCCAGAGAGAGGAGAGGGAGAGAAAGGTGCAGAAAGAGAGGGAGAGAGGGGCAGCAGTGAGGGGGGAGAGAGAGGGGGAAAAAGAGGGAGAGAGACTGAGGGGGAGAGGCAGAGAGAAAGAGGGAGAGAGACAGGAATTACTGAAGGGGGAGCGAGCGAACAACAGAGACAAACTAGAAAAAGTGCTCCTCGGAACACAGGTTTCCGCCAGGTCAGGTAGGTTAGGTATGTGAAAAGGGTGCCATTTCTTCTTAGCTAACTCAGCTAACTCCACCCCCCTTTGCTGGAGTTAGCTGAAAGTTTGAGGATCCAATGGAGTTAGCTGCTTCTGTCAGAAGCACTTTTTAATACTTTTCATTGGTTCAATATTTGTTTTACCAAGGGTGTTCAATAGTGCTGATTTATGGAAAAAATGCAAAAGCGGAAAAATTGAGTTAGCTGGTTCCTGCCGGACAGCAACGATATGCTACAACAGGCCTCCGACCCATATGAGGACGAAGCCATGGATGAATACGAAGGAGACACCCAAGTCTCCCTCGATTCTCCGGGGAGGACGAAGAAGACGACATCCTCTCCCCTTCCTACAGCAGACACTCCATCCCCTCCACACAGCGGCCTAACACCGCAGCATGCACAAGCTACTTCACCGAGCGGCGGACCGCAGGGGCGCGCTCTGGCCCCATCCAGAGGAAAGAACCGCACCACAGGCCTCCCTCCTCGACGGCATCGGAGGAGCCAGGGCAAAGCGGACGTCAAATTCCTCTTACGCTCGTCAGCCTGGAGGCCCTCCACAAGTCATGGGAGAATACTCCTGCCTGAGCAGCTCTGCGGGCCCTGGGCACACTACGGCACCAGTGGCCCAAAACTTTGCGGCATGCCTTTTCTCCACTGTTCCTCTCCACTCCCGCATGCATGTGGCACGGAGCGAGAGGGGGGCTTGGTACCGACGGCCCCATGGCCACGTTTACTGGCGGGGGACGGGACCCCTCTCCCCCGCCCAGAGAGCCTGGCTCGCTGGGCCTGGATCGTGAAAGGATTCATCTGGGCGCCGAAGGGCTGCCTCAGAGTGTCATCGCGACCATACAAAGTGCCCGAGCCCTGTCTACCCGTAGCGTCTACGCTGGGAAATGGTGCAGGTTCGAGCTATGGTGCGGGAATGCTCACACCATATCTTATCTGGCATCCTTGACGGTCATCTTGTCCTTTCTGCAGAACCTGATGGACAAGAGGAGGCCACCTTGAAGGTCTATCTGTCAACTTTTCAAGCAAGTTGTATGTTATGTGTAACTTCAAATTAGAAGAGAAACTTACTACTACAATATCTCACGCCCAGGACCAAACCGATAAGGAGGATGAGAGCAACAATAATCCATGGAATAATATGATGCCAAGGTGTAGTTCCTTAAAATAAAAAGACAAAGAAGCCATTGTTATTACAGGGTCCAGTTAAAGTTTGTGTGCGTGTGTGCGTGCGTGCGTGCGTGCGTGCGTGTGTGCGTGCGTGCGTGCGTGCGTGCGTGTGTGTGTGTGTGTGTGCGTGTGTGCGTGTGCGCACGTGTGTGTGAGAGAGAAAACATTAGGAAGGCTAGGAATGTTGAGGTCCAAATGTATAAACTGTTTTCCCTCAGTGTTGTGTCAAGTGCATACAGTATAGATTTGTATTGTAGTTGTGCAGCGATGGACTATCATCAATGGAGGCATCAACCACATACTGTAGAGCTGATATAGGAATACAAATGAATCTTCACAGCATGGTACATTCTCTTCCAATAAAACAGTAAAGGGTATTTATTGTGATGGCATAACAAACATACACAACAATACCTTTTATATAAAAGGGGTTGTCACTGGGATCACTCTGCTCCTTACTGACTGGGTTCTTCATTTCACAGAAGACTTTTTCAACCTTCTTCCATTTCTTGTCGTTGCTGATAGTCCAGTTCTGTCCAGACTCCATCCATTCCCCTTCATCTTTCTTCCAGCGATAGGTGACTGGACCTGAATCTGTGATGTTTCCTTCACAGACCAGTGAGCAGGTGGTAGATTGAGGTGAACAAGATGGTCTGTTAACCACTGATGGCTTTGGGACATTCTCTGTTAGGAAAAAGAATGAAGACAACTAAGAAACTCTTTGTAAACAAACCAAAAGGATAAGATATAATATAGGACATTTATTGTTCTTGAAATTCAGATGCCAAAGGCAGCACAGCAGTTAAAGTACAGTTGCGCTGTAGATACAGCAGGGTAAAATACATCACATTCAAAGAAACACCATCAGTAATGGACAAAATATACAATATACAACACTCACACTCTTCACCCTCAACAGTGCTTGCATAGGGCAGGCCAAAGCAAATAAGAGAACGCACAGTAAGCATATCCATACTATACTGTACTAAACCGTTCCAAGCAATTAGTCTATTGAACGAGCAGACTGTTATCTTAATTTATACGCCATCATGACGGTGCCCCTTGACTTGCGATGTGGCACGTTTTTAGCTACTCTTTTTGGCAAGCGACACAATCGTACAGTACTACAAGTTTAGGCTTGTGTGTTACTTGTGCAGGGCTGCAGTTTCACCAATATGCTCTCAGATGACTTTGTGTTATACTGTATGTCAGCCACTCTTTACTTTTACTACCCCCAGTAGTGCCTCTACATCCCCCTAGGGTTACAGTTCAGAAACCTGCCTACCAATAACATCATCGGTAGAGATTCCAAGCTTATTCTACTGTTTATACTGTTGACACAGTAGCGAGATCAGGATTTTCTGTGATGTTATATGACACTGTCATTGAATGCATTTTGCTCACGTTCTTGCCTAACCTTGGGGCGAGATGCTGTAATGTATAGAGACTGTGGGTCCTATCTTGCATGCCGTCATACCCCTTATGCCTAAAAAAATACTATTTTGAAGAACATTTAAAAATGGTTCAAATAGCCAATCTACAAGCTCACAACATGTATATCGGCTATTTTCACTATTTGAAAAGGTTTTTTTCAACATCAAAATAGTCAAAAAGGGGTAAGATGGTGCACAAGATGGATTAATGTGTTCTTTTTTGTTTTTATTTTGTAGCTCAGGCTACCAGAACCAAAAATGTATTTCCGTGTATAACAATCGCAACGTCGCATTGGAGCCGTATTATTCATTAACCTTATTTCTAGAGGAACAGGACAGGACACTTATGATATTGTTACTGACAATTAGAAATATATAATCTTGTTATAAACATCCACAGGTTGATAAACTAGACAGCAGCTAATGTTCCGGACATTTAATTTTATATTGTGAAAACTTCCCTTTTGTTTTTTATTACCACCTATGTAGGCAGGTTTCTGAGCTATCCACACCTCCGAGACAGTGAGTAGACAGAAATGGTTTCATCTTATAATGAGGATTAGTGAGGACCAATGATATGAAGATAAGGTTGAAAATGGGTGAAATGCTCCTTTAACAGATGTAAAACAAGTGATGACATTTTTTCTTCTGATGACATCAGAAAATACAGATCGAAACGATCGATTGAACAAACAAACAAACAAATGAAAACGGCTTTTAATAGGACATAATTCATACTTACTGATGACCTCAACTCTGTGCAACTTGGGTTGTACATCCGGGTTCTGACCAAACACCATGAAATAAACTCCATTGTCTTCGGTGGTCATATTTCTGATGACGATGACTCCAGTTTCTTCATCCAATTCTGTGCGGCCTTCATATGTCCCATAGACTTTCTCTTTTCTAGGCGAGCTCCGATCCCACTCTGCCACCACAACTTGTTCGCCTGAGGGTGTCTTTTTCCTTAGGGTGACAGTGGTGAGTTTGGAATCTAGAGGCAATTGAAGGCGTCCTTCCAATGGTATGTATGTCACATCTTGTTGGTCTGTGTAGAGAAAAGAATTCTGTCAGTTAAAGGGTGTTGCGGCTGATCGCAATCCCCCATATTCCCATATATGGCAATTTACTGATAACATCAGGGATCTTCATATATCGGCATAAAAGGGACGTCGACAGACAGACGGTTAAAACGGGTGCTACGACAACGGCATGCATTCCTTATTTTCATTGTTCCCAACTTGCATCCTTCCCAAGTATAGAGTATATGACAAAACGTGTCGCAGTGCGGCACGTTTTGAGTCTGTAGATTTTTATTTAATTTCAAATGCATTTAGTTATACTTATGTTAAGTTTATGAACTTAAATACAAATACATTGGACATAAAAAAGACAATAATACTAGTCATTGAGCTACTAATGTAGACTGAAGTAATTAAAGCGGGTCATGTTTGCATGAAATTGAAAATTGGCTAAAGTTAAACTATACATGATGAAGTGTTTCAAAACCATATACGTAGGATATGAAGGTGTCAAAAACAACATGAAGGAGTAAAACAAGTGATGAATGTTGGGTTATTATAAACAATTGCAAAATATCTTCCTGCGGCAAGTTGCTTCACTTACTTAATGCCATGCTGAGCCTGAGTCCAACTGCTGCCAACAGCCAGATGCACAATGGAGCACTCAGGATCAGGTGTTGGATCAGGATCCTCATCTTGTCCATGCAGAAGAGTGTAGCCTACCTAATGGTCGCAAATGATTAACTTTTAAACAACACAACATCCCATAATGGTGAAGTTTCGCAGGTTTTTGAGTACGTATTGCCCCGCAAAAAAACGATTCATTATCGGGAAAATAATAATAATCATTGCAGTTTCAATAGGGCTTTGCACTACTGTGCAGTGCTCGGGGCCCTAATAATTCCTGACCACGAAAGTGGACGTCCTGTGTGAATCGGAGAGAATCCGACTCCGATCGAGGCCAGATCAAGTCAAATGAATAGATCATAAATAGTCAGATCTGGCCCAGAATATAACCTTATTTCAACTAACATAAATCCCACAGACAATACTTTGCCACTGAAAACTACTCATAATTAAATAGTTTTGTTGGGCAAATCATAATATTGGTCAAATCACATATTTTTCAATCGTGGTCTGTTATTATTGAAAATCTGATCATTTGACAGTCTTACTAGCCTTATTATCAACTAATTGTGCTGATTTACAAGCTGTTGTCATAGGCATAAAACAACATTCTGAAATCGCGAGGACAACACTGCATCTGGTGTCTGCATAGGTGCAGTGGCATAGCCTACCTTCACTTTTCCCGTGGGTTATTTTCGTATCAAAGGGGCCCGTTTATTATTAAAATATTTAATGTAGCCTATCTGAATATGTAACTACCCTAACCAGGGGTCATCAACATGTCTGTACACGGACAAACGTGTCCGTGGCAAGACTTGGCCCATTCTATTCAATTAATAACTAATTGCAGGAGATTTGTGGTATTGTACAAGGTACTGTACATGATTGCATCAGGTGAGGACAAGACAGTAAGAAGTAATGTTTGATAATAGCTAATAACCTGAAAATTGCAAAATGTGTGTTTAATCCTTTGTTGGAGAAACCTTTTTCTTGTTTTAAGACAATGGATTCATATGTGGTGTGGTCAGACAATTAAACTATGAAAAGATTGATTGTTTCAAAGTGTCCAAAATTAACAATAGTTAACTATAATAACACTCCACAATCATAAGCAGTGGAAACCCTTGATCCACAGCCTGCGGTCCACAATCACCATCAGACCTCCAGCTTATACATTTGCTCACCTCTGATCAAAGTTAGGAGCACTTGCATGAACCTAGTTGTGACACTGCATTCCTCATGCCCTTTATCCTTATCTAATCACTCATCATGTATGTTGGTTTTCACTCTGACCTTTCTTTTTCCATTGTTCCACATATCTTACAAGTATGCAAGGTCTTAGACTTCCTCATCATGATAGAAGATTTCTCATCAAGATATCGCCAATGTTAAAAGGGTGGCATTTGTTCCTCAACGTAGTGCGAATATGTGTGCAAAGTTTCACCGCAATCGGACGCTGCGTTCATGATTTGCAACATTTTGTTCAAAACGGGCCACTCCTGCAAACTGTCAATGTCAATCTTAGCCACTGAGGATGTAATATGAAAAATCTAACAGATCCGTCTTGATCACATGACTATAGAGAGCATGTGTACCGTTTTGTGTGAAATTTGGATACAATCTGAAGGAGTAATATCCAAAAATGTGTTTTACATAAGTTGGCCTCCTGATGAAGCTACAAAAGGCAGATGTGAAAAATGCAGGGCAAAGGCTTTTCCCTGGCCTCTAGGGAGTGTGCATACAAAGTTGTACACAGATCAGTGCAGTTATAGGTAAAAACACACATCGGCCTGTAATAGCGCCACCATGAGGCTGATTTAAAAAATAATCAAGTGGCATTTCTTCCTCTGCCTAGTGAGAAAGTGCGTGCAAAATGTCACGGAAATTGCATGCTGTGTTCATAATTTGAGGCATTTTGTTCAAAACGGAGCACTCCTGCAAACTTTGGAAGCCATTTTTTTCCATCAGGATGGAATATGAAAAATCTGAAAAACCTGTTTCGTTTAATGACTATAGAGATACTCTGTACCGATTTGCGTGACGTTTGGACAAAATCTGTAGGAGTACTGTCAAAAAATGTGTTTTGCAAAAAGTGGCCTCCTGGTGGCGCTATAACAGGCCCATGTGATACATTTGGGACAGAGGTTCTGAATTGGCATCCAGGGAGTTTGTGTGCACAGTTTCGCTGCGATCAAGCCAACGGTGCCAGAGATGGGAGCGTACTCAAGTTCCCTCAACCCTATGTTCCCTCAGCCCTATGTTCCCTCAGCCTTATGTTCCCTCAGCCCTATGTTCCCTCAGCCCTATGTTCCCTCATCCCAAATTAGACCCTATGTTCCCTCATCCCAAATTAGACCCTATGTTCCCTCAACCCTATGTTCCCTCATCCCAAAATAGACCCTATGTTCCCTCAGCCCTATATTCCCTCAGCCCTATGTTCCTTCAGCCTTATGTTCCATCAGCCCATGTAATATTCTAATGTTTTGTCTTGTCTGTCTGTCTGTCTGTCAGTATCATGTCAGTATCATGGTCAGTATCATGTCAGTATCATGTCAGTATCATGTCAGTATCATGGTCAGTATCATGTCAGTATCATGTCAGTATCATGTCAGTATCATGGTCAGTATCATGGTCAGTATCATGGTCAGGATCATGTCAGTATCATGGTCAGTATCATGTCAGTATCATGGTCAGTATCATGTCAGTATCATGGTCAGTATCATGTCAGTATCATGACAGTATCATGGTCAGTATCATGGTCAGTATCATGGTCAGTATCATGTCAGTATCATGGTCAGTATCATGTCAGTATCATGGTCAGTATCATGTCAGTATCATGGTCAGTATCATGTCAGTATCATGGTCAGTATCATGTCAGTATCATGGTCAGTATCATGGTCAGTATCATGGTCAGTATCATGTCAGTATCATGGTCAGTATCATGTCAGTATCATGTCAGCATCATGGTCAGTATCATGGTCAGTATCATGGTCAGTATCATGGTCAGTAGCATGGTCAGCATCATGGTCAGTCATGGTCATGGTCATCATGGTCAAGTTTTCCTTGTGACATAATGTACACGTATACGTACCCCCAGAACATATGCTTTCAACACGTACAATTTAAGGTTATTTGGCGCGGCTCCGACGCCCCGTGGGTCCGAAAGCCGAAATCCGGGCTCAAAAAGGGTGGAAAAAGAGCAGATCCACAAGCTTGTAAAAGCCTGTAAAGCCTGTTGTCGTGGGGTGCAATACCACCGGCGGCCACAGGTGGCACCGTCCCCGGTCCATGGTCCCCCAGGGGTCCATGGACCACCTCAGTGCCCGGGACGGTGTCTCCCGGGGCGGGTAGAGCGGGCGAGTGTGAACCCGGCACTGTGCCGGGAGGCACTGGGCTCCCTGGCCCTTCCCCTGTGTGAAGGGGGAAGCCAGGGAGAAGGGCCGACTGGTGCCATCGGATAGGTAGGGACCATGCCCAGGAAGAGGCACCTTCCTGGGGGAAGCGATGGGGCTAAGTGTCCACATGGAGCCAGGGACCCCCGGGGGTCCCCGGTCCACCTCCATGCCCAGGGACGGTGGCTCCCGAGGCGGGTAAGGGCGGCCGGCGGGTCCCCGGTCGAGGGTCTGGAAAAAGCCGTGGAAAAAGAGCAGATCCACAAGCCTGGATAGGCCTGTGGTGGCTGCGGGGCGCAATACCGGCCGTGTCCACAAGGCCCTCCCCGGTCCATGGTCCCCCCCAGGGGTCCCCGGCCCACCTCCGCGCCCAGGGATGGTGGCTCCCGGGGCGGGTAGAGCAACCGAGTGTGAACCCGGCAGTCTGCTGGGAGGCCCAGGGCTCCTGGTCTCTCCCCTGCTGGAAGGGGGAAGCCAGGGAGAAGGGCCGACTCGTGCCATAGGATAGCTAGGGATCATGCCCAGGAGGAGGCACCTTCCTAGGGTAGCGACGGGGCGGCGAAGACCCCCAAAATCATGGTTCTTTGAAAAAATGCGATTTTTTTTCTAACTGTGCCCAGGAAGAGGCACCTTCCTGGGGGAAGCGATGGGGCTAAGTGTCCACATGGAGCCAGGGACCCCCGGGGGTCCCCGGTCCACCTCCATGCCCAGGGACGGTGGCTCCCGAGGCGGGTAAGGGCGGCCGGCGGGTCCCCGGTCGAGGGTCTGGAAAAGGGACAAAGTCCTGCCGTGGAAAAAGAGCAGATCCACAAGCCTGGATAGGCCTGTGGTGGCTGCGGGGCGCAATACCGGCCGTGTCCACAAGGCCCTCCCCGGTCCATGGTCCCCCCCAGGGGTCCCCGGCCCACCTCCGCGCCCAGGGATGGTGGCTCCCGGGGCGGGTAGAGCAACCGAGTGTGAACCCGGCAGTCTGCTGGGAGGCCCAGGGCTCCTGGTCTCTCCCCCGCTGGAAGGGGGAAGCCAGGGAGAAGGGCCGACTCGTGCCATAGGATAGCTAGGGATCATGCCCAGGAGGAGGCACCTTCCTAGGGTAGCGACGGGGCGGCGAAGACCCCCAAAATCATGGTTCTTTGAAAAAATGCGATTTTTTTTCTAACTGTCCGCATGGGCTCCAGAGGTCCCCGGGGACCCCCTGGAGGACCCCCGGCCTAAAATTCCAACTTTTTTCGGCTTGTCGATCTGCGCCTTTTTGGGCTAAAACGGCCGGTACCTCCCGATCCGTGGGTCGCCCGGGGCCGGCAGAGGGCTCGTTGGATCCGGGTTGGGGGTGCGCACGCGTCGGTGCCCCCCCCCCGGGGCCCTGGGTGGCTAGGGACCATGGCCGGACATGGTGCAACATATTCGGGGGCGTCCCCGTGCCTCGCAGGGCCATGGATCCTGGAGGTTGCAGCCTGAAGTGTTGCAGCCTCAGGTCGCCCTGGGCTCCCTGGCTCTCCCCTGGTGGAGAGTGGGAAGCTACGGACAAGGGCCAACTGGTGCCATAGGATAGCTAGGGCGACGGAGCCTCGCCCGACGCGAGGCTCCGTCTGGGGGGGGGGGCGCGGGCCGCCTTGCCCTGGATCTCCGCGTCGTACCTCCCTGTCCCCTCCCCGTGGCCCAGGAGGCGTCCCGCTCGTCACTGCCTCCCTCCTGTGAAAAAGTCTCCCGGTCGGGACGCCCACTCGCTCTAGAACGTACCTGTGGAGCTTGGCCGTGGCGATGCCCGACGCGAGGCTCCGTCTGGGGCGGCCCAGGTGGGCCGAGCGGCGATGGCCATGAAATTGGAGGCCACGGTGGCCATCGGGCTTATGGGAAGACAGAGGCCTCCGCTCGGGCACGGCCGGGCGGATGGGCGCCCTGGAGGTCCTCGGAGAGCCCAGGAGGATCTGGGGTCCACCATGGCCCCCTCTTTTGAAATTCTCTCCCGGTACAATCGGCAACTTTTCCCAGACCGGATATGTTGATCCGGCGTGCGGATGCTCTGGACGGACGGTAGGCCTGCCCGAATGCAGGGCCCGCCGTCTGCCACGGTGGCCACTCTAGTCAAAGCACTGTGTTCCGGGAACCACGCCGCCCGCAAGGGCCGTGGAACCCACAATTGATTCTGACCGATTGGTAATCGTAGCCCGCCTCTTGCAAGGGCCCCGCCGGCACCTCTAGGTGCACCTCTGGTTGCTCGGCGGACGCTGCCGACCAGGCGCGGCGGGACCACGTGCAGAGAGGCCCCGACCTCCTCCCCACTCCTCCGTGGCCCACCCCGACCTAGCGAGACCGAGACGGGGGTCTCCGCGGACCGGCAACCCCACGGTGCGCGCCTCACCTGGGCCGTCGGAGCTGCACCACGTAGCCACAATTTAATGTTGTGGTCACCATCATCATCGGTGTAAAGAAAAGTTTATGAAGTTTTATAACTTAGAACGTACTAATAATATATCTATATATAGTCTAATACCTTTGGGGGATACCTTGGGGAGCCTGGGGGAACCCAACAGGTGACCCCAACAGCACATTATGGAAGGGCCATTATGTGACACTGAAGGAACGGCTGAGGGAAGATAGGGTCTAATTTGGGATGAGGGAACATAGGGCTGAGGGAACATAGGGCCTAATTTGGGATGAGGGAACATAGGGCTGAGGGAACATAGGGTCTAATTTGGGATGAGGGAACATAGGGTTGAGGGAACATAGGGCTGAGGGAACATAGGGACTAATTTGGATAAAATAAAATTGTTAGGGATTGAGGGAACATAGGGCTGAGGGAACATAGGGCTGAGGGAACATAGGCATGACCCCCCAGAGATTAGCTGTCCACAGACGGACGGAAGGACGGACGGGGTGCAAAACATACTCTTTCGCCATGTCTTACGGCCTGGCGGAGACAATAAATAAAGTAAGCCGAAACACGGCCGTTCTGCAAAGGCAGAACTCAAAAAGTAACGTACCAGACAGGAAACCCTGTAGGCACAAACAAAACAAGTAACACAACAGTGTGTTACCCTAGCTTTAGCAACAACAAACACAGTAGGCTACTTTACAACGCTACACTGCAACCCACAGGGACGCAAGGCGCCTGCACCGAAGTGTACCGGTTTCAAGTAGCGAGCGCGAAAACTACCAGCACAAGCAAAAGCAGTTTTATTCAATATAGGTATATATCTCAAACGGATACTTACCCCACCACGCAGGTCTCTTCAATGAGGCGAGAGAGGCAAAGAGGCGGAGCCGCTCTCACCGGGCATGCTTAAAGGTGAGACTGCCTCCTCGGGTCATGTGGGCATGACTATGTTGGTATTTGGTCTCGATAATAGGTAGAAGATGAGGGCATCATTCATTGTTATGACGGTCAGAGTGAGGTCGAAATAGATCACAGCTGCGCTGGGCACAGGTTTGGAGAGTCGGGTTTACATACTTAACGCAGGTTGCACATAACTCCATAGGACAGGTACATTTGGAGACCTCACTGTCCATGAAATGATTACAGCGACACCGACTCACGAGAATGCTCTTGCATAAGCGCTCGTATATTTTGAAAATAGCAGATCTACAAGCTCACAACTCGTGATGCGTTAAAGCAGTTTGTTTAAATGAGTGAATGATTAAGCACCTAACTTGTAACATTGCAAATAGGCTATGTTAGATTTTAATTGCTTGTCACTTGGAAATAAATGTCCATGCCTATGCCTTTATAAAATGTTATATTTTCACAGGGATTATTTATTAGTGTATTAGATATACATTTTGGAGTGGATACATGTGTCCAGATGCCTGTCAGATGGTCAGACAATGCTGCTCCGCAGGTCTACGATGGAACAAACAGGTGTAGCCAAAGTCTACACGCCCTTTGATTGATTGATTGAATACTTTATTTAGAAGTTTGCAGAGAGAAAAAGCACATGGAAGTACAGTTCAAGTACAGTCCACCTCGGACCTGACGTGAGATTTCGGTTATCTCACCGTACGCCAATTATTTGGTCTACACCACTTTGATAAATGAGGGCCAATATGTATGAGATAACAGTAGAGATGATGGGGTTTGCTCTTCAAAACATAAATGCATCATAGTAAAACTTCAGTTACATCCAGTGGTGAAGTAAGCTTCTCAGCATTTTAACTCATGTAAAAGTAGCAATGCTACAATATAGATATACAGTACTCTGTTACAAGTAAAAGTGCCATATTCAAAATGAGTAAAAGTACACTATTGAAGCTGGGAATTCGGGCAAAATCATCAAGATTGTGCACTTGGTGACAACTTTTTGATTTTTGGCATGGTGTTAGGTATGGGAATAATGTTTTCAAAAACCATCGCAAGCAAGTTGGGATCGCCCCCTAGTGGTCTGCTTGCAATGATTCAAATATTAGATAGGTCAGTTAGGGTTGAAAATCCAAATAATTGATTTTTCAATGGATTCTGTTACTATTGGGCATGCTAAAAAGCATACTAAAATCTAGGAAAATCTGAGCTGTGGAAAGGCATTATTTTTAAGATGGCATCCGCGATGGCTGCCGGGAACTTAAAATGGATATAATCTGGGAGGGAATATGTGTTTTGGCATGGTGTTAGGTATGGGCATAAGGTTTTCAAAAACCCTTGCAAACAAGTTGGGCTGGCCCAAGATAATTCCACAACTCAGATTTTCCTAGATTTTTTGTGTACTTTTTTCTTGCACTACCAAAGATAAAAGTACTCGCATTTTTCAACAATTTTCAAACTTTCGGACAAGTGTTTTTATTGTATGTTTGTAAAGTGACTCTATATGTTTCAAAGTTGTCAGACTTGTCTGTGACCAGATTGTGAAATTATGTTATGTGAGTTTAGCTGAGTCTGTTGTTAGATATACAGTATATGGTCTTATATGCCTGGAATTAGACAGATTGAATTTGATTGTGTTGGCTACATTTTGAACGTATGTATTTTTTTTCAAGTTTGAGTTCTATAAAGACTAATACTACCACAGAAAATAAGATAACCAATGGTGGAAAAGGTAATCATCTCCAGTACTTGAGTACTCCTGGTCAAATATTACTCAACTACAAGTGAAAGTTGCTTAGACAGATTTGTACTTGCTAAAAAAGTATTCAAAGGTGCATGCTTAAAAAAATAATAGTAGCCTATGGTAGGCCTACATTTTCTTTTTAATATTAATGCATTGCTGTGTTGACATTTTGACATTTTCCAAAACAATTCAAATATCTATAAAAATTTAGTGAAAATAGCCACCGGCTTCGAATGCTATCAATGCATTGAATGGGAGATTATCCCGTTTTATCAGACCATTGAATGGGGCGGTGAGGAGTAGGCGATACACGGACCTACCCGCGATTTGTCAGACCATTCATTGGGCGTAATCAGGAGCTACTGACCTACTTTGGAGGCGGAGCAGTCCCCACAACAATATTTACGATTCTGTGCCTATCGGTACATAACTCCAACGGCGCTGAGTAGGCTCAGGCGAGCGTCGCACCTGCTCGCCTGAGACTGCACGCCTCTGTCATGGTCCTAAACCAAAACAACCAAAACCGAAACTGAACTATTTAAGTCATCTCCGTCGGTAGGTCAGTAGGTCTTGATAACACCCAATGAATGGTCTGATAAATCGCGGGTAGGTAAGTAGGTCGCCTACTTCGCCCATTCAATGGTCTGATAAAACGTGATAATCTCCCATTCAATGATTTGATTGCATCCGAATCAGGTGAAATAGCAGCTCTACAAGCACACAAGGTGTCGCTATATGCGACACATTGTACATTTGCTATTTTCACAATATTTGAATTAGGACTGTAAGTAGTTCATTCATAATGTACTTTTCCCTTCCTAGAAATGTAGTGGAGTCAAAAGTACAATATTTGTCTTTGAATTGTAGTGGAGTGAAAGTGTAATAAGTATCCAAAAATCAATATTCAAACAATTTAAGTACAGTACTCAAGTAAATGTACTTCGTTACTGTCCCCTTCTGAAGATAGCAATACGCTATACTAGCTAAACAGAGCTTGTAATGATGACAGAGGGGCAGAGTTAAAAAAAAGACACAGAGATTTGTTTGCACCTTGAAGACACAAAACAACAACGCTAGCCTACTGTAGCAGAAAACATAAAGCAACCAATTAAAAAAGCGTTTTTTGTATTAGCTAACAAGAAAGTCAAAAATGCACCTACACGTTGCAGCACACAGTTTTCATCAGGGTGACTTCAGTGAGGAACAAATAAGACTTACGTATATATTGCAGCTGTGGCTTAAAAATGTCACTGTTAGGAGAGGCTACTCTGTTCAAAATCTACTCTTAATAATATTATTATGTGCAAAGCTGTTGCAAGCAATTACAAAAATAAAAGGTCATTTTTGAATTATTATTTTTAACTAGAGGATAAGCCCCTTGAGATGCAGCATCTCGTTTTCGAGGGGGTCCTATTCTCCTTATTTTAAAAATTAAGGAGAATAAATTAAAAAAGACAGGAAAGAAGAAATAACCCAACAACACCCATCCATGACTCCTAAAATATTCTATTCTGTATCCATTAACTTAGATTACCAGTTATACAGCAGGAATAAATTGTAACCATACTCAAATGTCAGTTTCATCAGTGTTTCAAATCATTTGTTCCTGGTTCAGTTGGTTCTCTTCTGAAGTTCTTCTCTCTTGCTACGGTTGTACCCTGGTTACAACATGAAGGCAAATGAGAAAACCAAATATATTAGACTGACATATAAATCCTATTCTATATATATGTTATCATACAAGCACGTTTGTTTTAACCATATTAATCACAATACTCATTTTATCAACTGTCTTGTTTGAGGCAGAGAGAGATGCGTTCCATAATTCTCTTCTCAATTGAAAGCCAAATTAAGCCTCATTAGAAGCTCTCTCGTGGAAGAGGTACTCAGATTTGTTACTTAAGTAACATACCCACATTTTTTGAAGATATTTAAAAGTTTGGCGAAATTATTTGGAAAATAGCAGAGCTTGTGGAACTGCTGTTATAATTGGGTTGTTGTATTAATAATAATAATCTACAAAGTTAATAGTAACTTAAGTTTTCAAATATTTGTAGTCGGGTAAGGTGTTGAAGAATTAAGTAAAGTAAAAATAACCAAACAAATAAAAATAAATAACCAAACAAATAAAAATAAATAACCTCAAAATGTATCTTAGCCCATTTAGACCTGAGGCCGATTCTAAAAACGCCTTCTAAAACCTAACCTAAGATTTCTGAAAATGTTCAAATTCTTACTAAAAAAATGTATACAACATGATGTTGCTATATGTATAGCAACAACCAATGAGACACAGAGGTGGCTCCCGGATTCAAAGGTATAACAACGTATAGGTGGCAGCAGGTCTAAATGGGTTAAGTACAGTACTTGAGTAAATATAATTGTTATTGATGTTACTTTCCACCACTGATGTTGACCTACCACAGATGGTTCCTATATAGTAGGCACAGGGCAGCAGGAGAAGATTCATCGCTCTGGAGAGAACCAACAGGAGCCAGCTCACACCACAGTCACTGTCACTGCTGTTGCTGCTGTTGCTGCTCACACTGATGTCACAGCAGTCACAGTTGCAGACACGGTCACCAAGAGAATGATCTATTCATAAGGAATGGATAATGACACATGGTACAGTACTTGTATTTCTACCACAGTCTAGTCCACTGGTTCTATTAACGTGCTTAATAATGTTGTCACAGGGGTCTTGCTCCTCGGAGCACAGGTCTCTGCCAGGTCAGGTAGGTTATTGTGGGCCAGCAATGTTGATGGAATATGATGAAATTGAATCGGACAGATCTGTCTTGATCACATGACTATAGAGATACCGATTTGCGTGATGTTTGGACAAAATCTGTATAGGAGTAATAAAAAAACATTTGGCAAAAAATGGGCCTCCTGGTGGCACTATAATAGGGCAATGTTAAAAGGGTGGCATTTGTTCCTCAAAGTAGTGCGAATGTGCGTGCAATGTTTTACCGCAATCGGACGTTGTGTTCATGATTTGAGACATTTTGTTCAAAACGGGCCACTCCTGCACACTTTAGATGTCAATCTTGGTCAATCAGGATGGAATATGAAAAATCAAACAGATTCGTCTTAGAGATCATGTGTACCGATTTGTGTGAAATTTGGATAAAATCTGAAGGATTAATATCACTTTTTTTTTACATAAGTTGGCCTCCTGGTGGCGCTATAAAAGGCAGATGTGAAAATGTTTTTCCTTGGCCTCAACGGAGTGTGTGTGCCCATGTTGCTGCGTCGGCCCAACGGTGCCGGAGATTAGCTGCTCACAGACGGACGGACTGGCACACGCACGGACGGACGGACGGACGGACAGGGTGCAAAACATAGTCTCTGCCACGCTTTCGGCCTGGCGGAGACAAAAATACTTTTCGCATCCCTACTCTTTTGGTTACCACCATATAGTTGACCAGGTTTAGTATTGTAATAATTACCCCATGTCAATATCATATTGGGAATACAGTTTGATTGATTGAATATTTTATTAGGCAAAAAATGTAAAACAACACATTTACATTTAAAATACTTTGTCTAACAGGTCCGTTCATAAAAGTCCTTGCGGACTTGTTTCCAACAACAGTATGATATAAACACTGTGTTGTGTTGTCTTGTCTGCAACCACACATTCATTATTTTATTAGTTCTTTCTGGGACTCATTCCACATACACACAAGCACAATGACAAATGGGACAGAGTGGGGACACACAAGGATCCTCTAAGCCAGTGGTTCTCAACCTTTTTAGGCAGCAACCCCCCTCAATAATCATATTTGAACTGGGTACCCCCCACCCTGACAAACACTTGGAATTGTAGGAGTTGAGGCATTCAATTTAGTTTGAACCGCTTCCACAGATAAATATTGTGAAAATAGTCGATCTACAAGCTCACAACTCCTCGCAATGTGAGGCAAAAAATCATGTGTGCACCGTCGGAGGTGCGACAGGCCCGATTGTAAATATTAATGAATAAATATAAGTAAACGTAGCAGAATACAGTACTTACTGAATGAAATCCTTGTGGTGATGTTGCCATATTTGTAGAATGGTGTAACTTTTTCCTCTGCTAACAAATGCTCCTTGGTTCCACAGAAGTAGAGACCAAGGTCAGAATCAGCAACATTTTCTATCAGCAGATCATAGGGTTCAGTGGATTTGTTATACTTTAGATTAGAAGGGGAATTTTGTTCATTAATTTCAAGAGTAGGTTGGTTTTCATGAGAGCAGTTCCTGAACCACACTATGTCAGCTCCAGGTGATTTTCTGCAATCACAGGAGAGAGTGATGTTGTCTCCTGGTCTGACTGTCAACTCCACTTCTAATCCAAAGACCCCATCCTGACTGATGTAAATGACACCTGGAACATGAAAATAATAAGAAATTAAATAAACTGCATCATAAAGTTCCACAAAGTTTAACACAGTCAATGAAGATGCAACCCATTCAAAAGAATCCACTAAAAAAAGAACAACCTAAGAATACTGAATACTTTACTTTATAATGATAATAATTCATATCAAAACACAATACAAAGACTTAAAGGTTACCTAGAAGAGCAGCTAAAATCAGATGCAGCTTTGCCATGTCTGATGGTGGTATGAAGTTGACAGTGACAAAGCTCTTTGACAATGATCAAAATATCAAATATGTTAAGCAGATAGACTTCTACTAAAGGATAAACAAAAAGTGATTGGTTAGCTGAGTGAAATGTTTTCATGTTGTGGTTCTTTTCTGTGACACTTGAGCTGTATGACGCCTTGTCACATTTTGTGGTCAGTGTCTT
Source organism: Gymnoscopelus microlampas (assembly GCF_963454915.1). Lineage (NCBI taxonomy): Eukaryota > Metazoa > Chordata > Actinopteri > Myctophiformes > Myctophidae > Gymnoscopelus > Gymnoscopelus microlampas. The sequence goes on from NC_139951.1 coordinate 10,455,814, forward strand.
AACATGCAATAAAAGAAACCAAAGCTGTCCTTCCCTCCCTACTGCAACTCAATACCACATGTTACATTGTACATAGAAAAATGGGCCAACTGAAACCTTCTCCGGAGCCTGACCAAAAAGACCCCACATATAGAGATACATTTCATGATTCGTTCAAGAAGGTCATAATTTTCTGCTCAGGGTCGCAACAGTCTCAACAATCATTTCTACTCATGAGTCTAAATATTTACTCCTGCTGTCCTTTCTGACCTTTTTGGGAATGAGATCTATACTCAGCAGTTTTTCAAGACTGGTGGTGAGATCTACATTCACCAGACAGTCAAATGGTTTGAGGTTTATCCAAAAGTGTCTTTCCAAGTTCCCTTTCTTCACTTCTTCCTCTTTCATGTATCGCCACAGGGCCAGCTCAGTGTTGTGCAGCCATGAGCTCGTCTCTGGTCTTACGTCGAAGAGGTCGGCTTGGTCATATTCGGCAGTCTGCTCAGACACGCCGCAATCACATGCTGCACTATGTGCCAAGCCCCACTTCTTCATACATGATTTGAGATGATATCTTATATAACGTACTTAAAATACTAATAACAGATCGAGTTTCATGTAAAGTACACAACATATACATACAACGATTCAGTTCATTATGGTTTTTCATTTAATAGTCAAGGAAAAAGGGTGGTTTGTTTTTTCATTAAGTATCTTTCCAAGTCCCCTTTCTTCAGCATTGCTGCACAGGTGTTGCTGATTAAACTAAATGCCTACACACCTTTATACATTTATATGCTGCCAGGGTCATTTCTGGGTTAATTCACACTGTACCCCTGATATGATCTTTTGGGGTTCACATTCAAACCAGCAAACCTGAGCACGATTGGACGATGGACTCTATGAATGGATTTGGGTTTTCAAATTGCTCCATGATCTACCAAAAAGCCCCTCAAGATCAAATGGTTGATCTTAAGTTGCCCACTCCTGCTCTAGAACAACTGGTTAGGTTAGCCTGGCATGGCCAGACTAATATCACTGCGTAGATATTAGTCTGGAACCTCTGTGTGGAGCCTGCATTTCGAAGGTGCAAATAAAAAAAAATACCTCTGGTGATAAACCCGCCCCATATTTGCATACTGGGCCCTGATTGGTCCCTCACAACTTCCGAGGGAGAGAAATCAAATCTCTGTTGAGAGGGGCCAGAGCTAATCTGCAGAGGGCAATTTTTTTGCAATGGCAGATTCGTCTCGAACCAGCTAGTTACAGGTCACTAAAGTCAGGCTGGATGAACATACAGGTCGTACTGTTCATCCAGCCTAGTTGAACATGTGTGAGACTTTAAGCACAGCTCATGTCATTATTGTTAACCCTGTTGACCCTATGGGCATGAGGCAGTCTCAGGCCCAGCATCAGGATCTGGCCCTGACTTCTGCTAACAGCTGAGTCCTTTGTAATGAGAGGGTAGGGCTCCCCCTGTTGGCAGAAGCTTGGCTAGGTCAGTTTAAGAAGAAAACTCAACACTCAAAAGTATTCAGATGACCCAAAAGGTAAAAACTAAATCAACATTCACAAACACTGGTTTATCACATGGCCAACACCTCTATCTCATGCAATTTGTTTGTTTGATTGATTGATTGAATATTTTATTAACATGGTTATTAACGGTGCAGGTAATACAGTCAAAGGTTATGCTAAAATGACAATTTTCTCAATTCATCAGTAATACATAATACATACAGTATATACTGTAGTGATTGAACTAAATTTGGCCCAATACCGCCTTCAGTTCGGTCACGGTGGCGTTTGGACTCACCAAAAGTTTGTTCTTGACGCGCTCGCCTCGCTCACTCCAGCCTGGCTCCTTCCATTGTAGCACTTGTATCGGCAATAATAATAATACCCCAAAGTCACCCTTGTGTGTGTATTTCCTAATTCCTTTTCTTTCTATGTTTGTTTCCTAAATTCCTAAGTGTGTGCTAACGTGCGTGCGGTAAGAACTGTTGCTTCTCTCCGAGTCCAAACACACCGGAGTTGCACACGTGTGTTCATTATATCATTGAGTAGGTGACGTGAACCACCACCAATGCGCCATATGCTCCCTTGTGGCTTGGCAGTGCAATGACACCACCAAATAAGGCATATAAATCAAAAACACCCATATTGGCTCCTACACACCGGCCCCTTAATTGTGATAAACAATTACCAAAACAAAACAAAATCCTATGGAGCCAATAATAAAGTGAACTTTAGACTGTTTGTGCAGCAGAGGTGTTGTCTGCAACCTCTGCAGCTTCTTGCAGTAGACAGATCTTGTTGATTGGTCTATCTAACTGTCCAGTCTTTGTCTTTAGCTTCACTGATCGCACTAGGCCTCTCTTATCGGGGTAAGTGTCTATTATTTTTCCCATCAGCCATGAACCTCTTGGCGCAGTGGGATCCATAATGATGACTAAGTCACCAACAGCGAAGCTTCTCTTTTGTTTGTTCCACTTTTGTCTTTCCTGTAATAGTGGGAGGTATTCCTTCAACCACCTTTTCCAAAATAGGTCTGCCATATACTGAACTTGTCGCCATCTTTTTCTGGTGTACAGATCTTCCTCTTTGAAAAGTCCAGGTGGCAGCAACGGTTTCCTCTTCAAAAGTAGCAGATGATTAGGCGTGAGCGCCTCCAGGTCATTGGGGTCATCTGAAACCTTTGTGATAGGTCGGTCGTTCAAAATGGCTTCAATTTCACACATGATGGTATGCAAGCCCTCATCATCCATATGTTGTTGTTTGAGAACAGAGTAGAGCACTTTCTTAACAAGACGTATAAGACGTTCCCATGCTCCTCCATGATGAGATCCTGCAGGTGTGTTGAAGCTCCATTTTAGTCCATCTGATAAGAAAGCTTTCTGTATTTTGCTGTGGTCCAAGGATGACAATGCTTCTCTGAGCTCTCTTTCTGCACCAACGAAATTTGTGCCGTTGTCAGATCGCAAATGTACTACTTGGCCTCTGCGACATATGAATCTTCTCACAGCATTTATACATGAGCTTGTATCTAATGAATACGCCACTTCAAGGTGTATGGCTCTACTAGCCATGCAAGTAAATATAACACCATAGCGCTTGACCATGTTGCGACCTCTCTTAACCTCAATAGGTCCAAAATAATCAACTCCTGTGTTCGTGAAAGGAGGTAGGTTGGGAATAAGTCTTTCTGGTGGCAAATCAGCCATTTTTTGTTCTCCAAGCTTTCCTTGGTAACGTCTGCATACCACACATTGAGATATTGTTTTCCTGCATGCCGCATTGGCATTTGTGATCCAATATTTCTTTCTGAGGGTAGATAGCATATGGTTTCGCCCAGCATGTCCTAAGAGGGTATGAATGTGTTGTAGAATTAGTTTGGAAACGAACTGATCTTTGGACAGAATCACAGGGTGTTTAACTTCTTCAGGCATGGCTGCCTTACTGAGTCTGCCTCCTACTTTCAACAGCTCATTCTCGAACACGGGGTCCAATCTGGAAATGTCACTGCTGCCTTTTACAGCTTTCCCCTTTTCCAAGTTGCTAACTTCCATTGGGAATCTCTCTCTCTGGCTAAAACGAACAACTTCAATCTCAGCCTTTGAAACATCTTCCACAGTTACTGACTGTCCACCAAGTTCAGCTTTAAGTTTAGTCATTTTTGAATTGTTTTGATCAGAGGCTTGCATTTCTCTTCTGCATCTTGCAAGTTTAAGCAGAGTGTCTTTGAATTTGAGAAACCAAGCTACCGCAATTCTTAGTCTAGTCCAATCTGAAAAGTAGCACAACAGCTGTTGTGTGGCATTCTTTAAATCATTCACAGTTATGACATTCACATAAACATTCTTTTTGACATTTGGGTCATCAATGGAAATTGGATGGGGCTCCACGGTGAGTTTTGGCCATTCCTCTTCTGCCTTCAGAAGAAACTCTGGGCCCTTGATCCATCTCTTACAAGTCAGAAAGCGATCTGCAGACAACCCTCTGGAAGCATCATCAGCGGGATTGGTCTTTGAGTTGATGTATCTCCACTGTGAGAGATCTGTCGCTTCTCTTATGATAGCCACTCTATTCGCTACAAAGGTTAGAAACCTTGTAGTTTCACTTGCGATGTACTTGAGTACTGTCATGCTGTCCGTCCAAAATACGGATTGTTTCAACTGAAATGAAAGCTCCTTCTTCAGCATTTTGTCGACACGCACTGCTAACAAAGCAGCCGTGAGCTCGAGTCTGGGAATCGTAGTTTGTTTCATTGGAGCAACTCTAGACTTTCCTAAAAGAAAGGAAACTTGTGCTCCCATTTTAAATGTTAGTCTAATGTAAGACACGGTTCCATAACCATATTCACTTGCGTCTGAAAAATGATGCAATTGTGCACTTTCTGGCAGTCCAGAGTATTTATCTTTGATGCACCGCAGCACCTTAAACTCCGACATCTTTTTCAGCTCTGCCAACCATTCTTGCCATTGTCGAGAAGTTGTCTGTGGTACTTCTTCATCCCAGCTGATGTTTTTCCTACACATCTCTTGCAGCAACCGTTTAGGTGGGAGAATGAACGGAGCTAAAAAGCCTAAGGGATCATAGATGGAACTAATCACAGATAAGATGCCACGTCTGGTGCATGGGCGTGGTTCCACAGATGTTCTAAACTGAAATGTGTCAGTTTCCACACACCAGTACAGTCCAAGAGCTCGCTCCATGGGCAAGTCATCCTTATCCAAATCTAGATCTCTGGTGGTCTTAGATCTTTTCTCCTCTGCAATTGATGTCAACACTGTGCGACTGTTAGCGATCCATTTTGACAGATGAAATCCTCCTTTCTGAAGCATATTAGCCAGGTCTTGTACCATTTGCATTGCCTCTTCCTTTGATGGTAGTGATTTCAAGCAATCATCCACGTAGAAGTTATGATAGACAGTGTCACATACTATTGGAGGGAAAGAATCTTTGTTATCCTCTGCCGTTTTCTTGAGGGCATAATTAGCGCAACTGGGGGATGAGGTAGCACCAAACAGATGCACCAGCATTCGATATTCTACTGGATCTTTGGAGCAGTCTCCTTTAGGCCACCACAAAAACCTGAGAAAATCTATGTCTTTTTCTGACACTCTGACCTGGTGGAACATTGCTTGTATATCTGCCATTAAGGCCACATGTTCTTCTCTAAATCTTAAGAGAACTCCAAGCAGAGTGTTAGTAAGGTCTGGTCCTTGCAGTAATTGGCTGTTAAGCGAGACACCTTGAAAATCTGCTGCACAGTCAAAAACTACTCTTAATGATTTCTTTTGGGGGTGGTATACTCCATGATGAGGGAGGTACCATGTCTTATTGTCATTACGCTGTAATTGATGTGGTGGAACAATCTCAGCGTATCCTTTGTCAATAACGTCACCTAGAAAAGCTGCATAGTCTTGCTGATATTTCAAGTCTCTTTTGAACTTCCTCTTTAAATTCTGCAGACGCTGCACAGCAATGTTGCGGTTGCTAGGCATAGTGATGTTATCATTTCTGAATGGTAGATCCAAACAGTAATGGCCTTCCTTAAGTTTGACTGATTTCTCCATGATGTCCATGAATTTCAAGTCCTCCCTTGACATTTCAAGTTTTTCCTCCGTTGACTTTTCATTGAAATCCTGATTGTATTGTGAAATTAACAGCTCCTCAATTTTGGCAACAGAAATCCTATTTGCAGTTACAATATCACTGTTGTCATTTCCACTTCTTAGCGGTCCATTAACGACCCATCCTAATTGGGTTCGCACAGCGTAAGGTCCATTTTTGCGACTGTTGATAACCTCCAGTGGTTCCATTAGATGGGGAGCGTTCGTTCCTATGAGTAGATCCACGTCCTTGTCAATTTCTTTGATTTTGATTTTGTTCAAGTATGGCCATTTCCGTACTTCCTTTTGTTTAGGAGCATTGTTTTTAGATACGGGCATGGTTTGTTGTGTGATTACTTCTGGGAGGTGAAGAAATTGATCACCATCAAGCTTGCACACTTCCAATCCCTTAAATGCACTACAAGTTACAACTTTGTGTTGCCCCATTGTGCGGAGCAGTATTTCTTTACGTGTTCCTGTTAAGTTTAACCGTTTCAATAAATTCTCAGTACAAAAAGTAGCTGTGCTTCCTGGGTCTAAGAATGCGTATGTCTGTACCATTTTATCACCCTTTTGTGATTTCACCTGTACAGGCACAATTGAGAGAACACAATTATCCTCCTGTCCGGCCCCTGTATGGCCACATGATTCCATTGTTACAATAGCACTGCTCACTGGTGCTTCCTGTTGCTGAACTGTTTTGCTCTCTCTTTCTTTAAACTGAATGTGAAGGATGCTGGGGTGTTTGGCATTACACACATTGCAAATGAGCCGCCCTTTACAGTCTTTGCTCATGTGTCCTACTTTTAAACAGCCAAAGCAAATGCCTTTCTCCTTTAGAAAGACAATTTTATCCTTGTGCATCTTCCTTTTCAGCTTGTAGCACTCCCCCAATAGGTGTGCTCCTTCACAGCATAAACAGAGCTCTTTCGAATTGCCAGGTGCCACTTGTGGCTGTTCTGGCTCAATAGCAGCTGCTACAGTAGCAAAACTGCTTCCTTTGTACTTTTGACTTTTGACATTTAAGCTCTTTTTGTCAGTGTCAACTTTGCCTTTGCCTTGAATATCACCAAATAAAGGATCAGACATTATTTTTACTTGTTTCTCAACGAAATTAACCAGATCTGGAAACAGAGCTCTGTAGCCTCTGCGCTCCTGTAGCTCACAGGCCACAACTCTCCATCGCTCTCTAAGTCTGTATGGCAATTTCATGATTATTGATCTGATGTTAGATGTGATATTTAATTCTTCCATATTCTCGATTTCCTCCATAGCAGTACAACATTCCCGTAGAAAGAAAGCAAAAGACTGAAAGCCACTGACATCCTCTGGCTTGATTAAAGGCCAAGCATAAGCCTTTTCCATGTAAGCTGAAGCTATTTTACTTTCATTGCCGAAATGAGTTTTTAGCAGTAATTTGGCTCTTTCGTAACCTTGATTTGGGGGTAAGTATTGACAACTTTTCACAAGCTCTTTGGGTTTTCCTTTAGTATACTGCTCTAAGTAGTAGAGACAGTCCTGGCTATTGTCAGTTTTCTTTTCAATTGAATGTTCAAAAGACTTGATAAATGTTCTATATTCCATGGGATCGCCACTGAACACTGGGATTTCTCTTTCAGGCAACATGGCAGCAACCTGTTGTTTGACTAATAATGCAGTGATTTCATTTTGTGTCCTTAGTAAGCTGTGGATGTTACTTTCACTGTTAACACTACGTGAAGATGGCAAAATTAAATCAGCAGCATTGCTCCTGTTAGTTTGAGATTGACTTTGATGTTGGTGGTCCCTTGTGGTTCTTTGAGGTCTACTGGGTGGCTGAGATTCAGCAGCATCCATTGCTCCAAGTGAGAGAGCTTGCTGTCCTCGATGAGGCCTTTCAATTGGTGTTGTTTCGTATTGTAGATGTGGCTGACGTGTTTGTCTGGGTTCCTTTGGTCGAGCGTCCTGTGAATATGCAAGCGTATATGTAGGTTGAGTTGTTGATCTGATCTGAGGCCCTTCCGTGGCCTGCAATGGTGCAGGCTGCTTTTCTTTTGATGTGATATTTGGTTCAATTAAAGTTTGCTGTTGTTTTGAGCTGACTAGGTATGCGTTCATGCCATCACCTTTGCTTTTGGCTCCAATAGATACACCACTTCCTTCCAACACCTGCATTTTTGCATTTGCAGCAGCTATATCAGTGTCCATGGCCAATTTTTCTTTTTTCCTTTTTATATTTTCCTCCTCCACCTCCAATGCATGCTTAGCTCCCAGTGCAGCAGCACGCTCAAGCAATGCAGCTTTCTCTGCTTGAGCTTTTCGATAAGCTGAGGAAGTAGTACTTATTTTTGAGACATTTGTCTTTGAAAGTTTCCTGGAAATGTTTGATATACTGTCCTCTGGATTAACAATAACGTCCTCATTGTTCTCATTATCATCATCATCATCATTAGCATTAGCAGACAGCCACCGTGTCACAAGACTTACAAACTGATTATTTAAACCTGTTTTTGTTTTAAACCAATAATCCTGCTTTTTATACTCTCCTTCTGGGAGTGGTAATTTAAGCAACTGCTGGTGCGATTCAGCAGCACCCTCACAACTGAGTTGAAACTGTTTCAAACCCATTTGAACCTCTTTCACTTCATTTGTTTGCATATGATTCTCAATTTCTTTTAACAGCTTACTTGCTTTAGCAAATTTAGCTTTTCTCTCTTTTTGGATATTTTCAATGTACATTTGGAACCCTTTTTCGGTCATAGTAATTGGCCTCTTTTCCGTTCCATCCTCCTGGGTTTGAACGGCTTCGGAATCCCCAGCGGGGGGTGCATTGTCTTTATCCAAATCCTCTGCCCCGTCCATTTTAATTTGACCGGGGCTTATAGTTCATATAATGACATCAAAATGCAAACGCATACAAACGAACACATCAATTTGACGGTCAAATTCCTCATTGTCTTTCAACTCGCCACCTAAATACAGCCCAATACTGTTCCAAAACTTCAGGCAGCGTTAAAGAAAGGAAAGGACACACCCACCACAATCAATGTCTTCTTTTAGCGTTGCAGATGACGTTTATCCGTTAAATAATGCCGTCGCAATATCTAATTGTCCAAAGAAACGTAAACAATCCAACGAAGTCCTCAAATGAAAACGATTTCCATCCTTCGATGTCCTCATTTGAAGTCCCACGCTGTCCTCATTGTGAACATAAACGATCCAACGATGTCCTCAATGTCCTCTCCATAGAGATATAGTTCTTACTTTTGTAGTGATTGAACTAAATTTGGCCCAATACCGCCTTCAGTTCGGTCACGGTGGCGTTTGGACTCACCAAAAGTTTGTTCTTGACGCGCTCGCCTCGCTCACTCCAGCCTGGCTCCTTCCATTGTAGCACTTGTATCGGCAATAATAATAATACCCCAAAGTCACCCTTGTGTGTGTATTTCCTAATTCCTTTTCTTTCTATGTTTGTTTCCTAAATTCCTAAGTGTGTGCTAACGTGCGTGCGGTAAGAACTGTTGCTTCTCTCCGAGTCCAAACACACCGGAGTTGCACACGTGTGTTCATTATATCATTGAGTAGGTGACGTGAACCACCACCAATGCGCCATATGCTCCCTTGTGGCTTGGCAGTGCAATGACACCACCAAATAAGGCATATAAATCAAAAACACCCATATTGGCTCCTACATATACAATACAATACAAATACAATTTAAAAAACATATTGGAATAACATAAGGTATATTTTTACAGAGAAAGGTGGGGGCGGGGGTCAGAGGATTCTACTCTCAAGGTGTTCAAGTTAAACCATGTACACTTATTTTAAGTATTTTAAGGACAGGAATTCTTTTAGGTTAGTTTTGAGTTTGTATAGGGAATCGAGAACCTTTATGTCTTTTGGTACTGTAGGTCATTCCAATGCCTTCCTGCTTGGTACTCAGCATCAAGGGTTGGAATGGGGGGGTAAGTCTCAGTAACATACGAGCGTCAAGTCCAGGGGATGTACTTGGACATCCAGCTGTCTCATGCTAAAGAAACAGGGGATAGGCTCCTAGTCCTACCCTATGGGCTCTGCAAGGCTTACTTACCCGGGGATGTGTGCATCCAACCCTATTTGCGGATAAAAATGCATGAGAACGGCCACACAACTGCATACATGTCCCTGTCTTTAAAAGCGTTTACACTGTATTGACTATACATGCCTACATTAACAACAACACATAATATCATCCTGCTGCTTGCCATTCCTTGCCAGGTGTCCAAATAACTTTTTACCATTGAGCCATCTCTCTCGCTCTCTGTAAGCCTGAGACTATAGGTCCAGCACTACAGTATAACCCTTTGACACCTGCTGCACTTTTTGAATGTGTAATTTTTAAATCCATGTTTTACCTAGCATTACAATTGATATACAAGCAATTACATGCAATTACCTGTAGATGTCATGACAGTTAAGGTAATGGCATAATGTTTTAGTCAAATGGTGTATCAGCGCCTTTTAAAGTCTTTTCCCAAGTTTTGACTAAGGAAATCAGTTGAACTGAACTGTTGGCCAACTATAAAGTGGGTGCAGGACAAGCTCTGTTATCTCCCACACGCACTCTGCAGTCCATAGTATTAAGGAGATCTTGTTACCAGTCATCCCTTTCACAGTAGTAGAGTGGAATGCCAGCTAATCTCTGAAGATCCATATAATGTAGTTGCCTTTGCCCTATACTCTGGGTTTAAAGCAGCCAGCACACCACTGAGCTCACTACTGCTGTCTCCAAAACCTGCATCCATCAGTCCTTGCACAATATCGATATGTTAACACAGTAGAATAATCTCATTGACTCTGTCTTTTCATCTGTCGCTCTGTGACTGTCCAAATGATTCTTCAACTAAAAATGCACAAAGGTTCTTGTTGGGTGTGGGTCTTCTCTTGCTTGGACAGCTGGGACCTCCTGTCACAGGCACGTACATTGTACAGTGTAGATTAAACAAGGACGTATTTATGATTTTCTTCAAAGGACCAGGAGAGTGTCTGGGGTAAGTTTCAGTGACACCTGCATACAAACGGCTTACACTATACATTATATTTTGTCACACTTCATAACACAAAACGGGAGTAGAATGGCAGGACCTGTTGCTAGTTTGACCCTTCTGGGGCCGACCGCTTCAAAACTCCTCTTGCGAGGAGTCCCGTCCTGTAAGAGAGCCATACAATTAAGACAGATAGTTTAGATGTTTTAGTAATTCATTTTCTAATTAATTAGCTATTCATTGATGCTCTGATTAATTAACATGACTTTCAACACTTGTTTAGTCAGAAACATATGTTTTTAATATAGTTCAGTATAGTGGTGGCCGCCATCTTTAAATAGTACATTTTGAGGCATTAGCAGCCATTTTTAAATGGGCATACAGCAGATTTGGATTCAGCACCCCTTAATACCCCTAAAAAACCTGCATGCCCTAAATTAACAATATTTGCCTTCAGCACTTAGGGCACGGTCACACCGCACTTTAATTCTACTTATGAGGGTGGATTCTGCCAATGCTTTTCAATGGGAATGGCGTGGTTTGATGGTCCTGCTCATCTTTCTGTGTGTCGCGCACACCTTGCGTTTATGCGTTCTATACGCCATGTCTACTTGAAGCAGATAAATGCTCGAGACAGATGCTGCTTTCCACCCTCTGTCCAATCGGGTGAGTTGAAGGCGGACCGGATTGAGCAACTGCGGGCTACGGGGAGGGTCCTGAAAGTGAGTGACAGGTGCGTCACTGGTTATTGGGAGATAATGTGCTGCAAGCTACTTAGTTTTTTAGAATGAGCTGGCCGCACACAACCTGAGTTAATTAGCCGGCAGCCATAGTTTGGTGTGACCGTGCCCTTAAAGCACATATTCTGAAATTCTGCCTAGACTAAAAGGTCTAAAAAGCGTTTTTGGTAGGGTCATACTTAGGCCATTTTCAAAACTTTCCCTTCATACAATTCATTGAAACGTTTTTACTGTCATTCAGGACATATTAAGGATACAAAATCAGCTGAGTTTGGTTTTGTTACAACTAGTGTGAGGTTGACCCTAATTTTTGCATAAAATGCCTGGACTATATATACATTTCAGCCATTTGAAAATAGCCGATCTACAAGCTCACAATGCGTTGCGATGCATTGTTTGTGAGCTTGCAGATCTGTTATTTTCAAAAGATCTTTTATACATTTGAAATAGAACATTTTGTATAATGAGTACTTTTACTTTTGGTAATTTAAGTACATTTTGATGCCAATACTTTTGTACTTTTAATCAAATACATTTTGAATTACCGACTTTACCTTGTATTTCTACATTGCAGTATTGATACTTTTACTCAAGTAAAAACATGTGAGTACTTCTTCCACCAGTGACGATGAGATTTCCCAGAATTCCTCGTGTGGTTTTCTCCCAGTAAATCCATCATGAGGTGCTTCTCATGCTTGCGCAGGGCGTTGAACATTGCCTCTTTTAATGCAGTGCTGGTCATACAGTCAAGGACCATCCTCATGCATTCTTGCGGTGTCTTCGTAGCGCAGACGGAGGCCTTTTCTGGATGGAACCCCATAGCACGCAGATCATCAAGGATGGGCCCCACGTTCTTGACTTTACCGACTAAATCCGCCCGCTTCTTCTTAAAGAACTGCTCTATTTCTTTATGCAAATCAAAAGATAGCATACTGTAATACATGTCTTAAGATTGGTTGAAGCTGAAGGAAATAAATCAATACATTTAAATGAAAAGATACTGTAGGAACTGTGAAGAGAATGGGTACCTTCAACAGAAAGGCTGCTGTTCATTTCAACAGAAAGGCTGCTGTTCATTTCAACAGACAGGCTGCTGTTCATTTCAACAGAAAGGCTGCTGTGGCTGCTGTTCATTCTCTTTTGCTCAGATGGTCCTGTGGATGACAGAAGTGAATGCCTTATTGCAGTATGTTCTAGTAAGTTGAATATTAAACTATATGAAATAATTATAGTTATTAAAGTAGTAGCTGAATGAATGATATAATAGATAATTCTGATAATTCAGTTTAATAATGTCATTGGGTATTAATCAGATTATTATCTCTGCCAGGCCGGAGATTATTGTTTTCGCCCGTCTGTTTGTGTGTCTGTGAACGGTTAATCTCTGGCACCGCTGGACCAATCAATAATCAAAATTCTATCATAAACAAATGCATTATTTTCAATTCATTGGTCATCCACCGTATTCTCACCAGAATGAGGTATATTGTTCCATGGGCCATTTGGTATTTTAACCCGGCGTTCCCACACAAGTTCAGGGTTCTGGGACTGTCTGTTTCCTGAACCTTTCACTTCAGTCAGCCTCATTTCCAGGAATTTACATTTGTCTGTGAACGTCACCACAAATTTGGGGGCACAACAGTTGTTGTGATCCTCATAGAATTCCGCTTCCTGTGTCAAACAAATAGACATACATGTTTTTATTAACATATTAAATAAATAACAACTATTATATTCTACAGGGGCCCCAGCAGCTAAGCTCTGTCTGTATATTCTGTATTTCTCTCAGAATTGAGAACTGCAGAAAACATCAGTAGAGCTACTGTTTTGTCTTGAAGCACAACAATGACTTGCTTTTTTTGCTTTTTCTTTCAGAAAAGAGTAAGCATTTAATGATATTGACATCGCAGTATGGTGATAACAGAAAAGTCTCTATCATCGTGCCCCGCTGACATCATGTATGCTATATTATAAGTGGATAATAAGTAAAAGTGATACCCTAGCCCCCTTCCTGTTTATCTTAGCGATGGACCATGGCCTGAGGTTCGCAATCGGTAACAGGGAGGAGGGACTGGGGTCGCGCTGGTCCCGAGGAAGACTAAGCGAGTACATCCCATCATGATTACCGACCTCGACTACGTAGATGACATTGCTCTAGTCGCTGACACAGTAGGGAAAGGAAAAGAACTACTGGAAATAGTAAAGGAGTCCTACAGGAAGATCGGCCCCAAAATCAATGCCAAGTTACATTATTGGAAGATTTTACATGGTCGGCTGCTACGTAACTTTATCTTCAACATAAATAATACAGTAATTTATTTTACCTTAGGTTGCAATTCATATTCTGGATGAACAGTCAGGCAGTAGTTCTGTTCAGGGATCAGTTTACACTCCGGATTCACGTTGATTAAAGTTTCTTTAACGCGATACAGCAACTCCCTGTCAGCTATAACCTACAGTAGAGAAGGTGGATCACATTTAGGGTATGGGGACATTCACATTTATTAATGTTCATTTGTTTTTATGTTTATATTCCACAAAATTAGTAGTTGTTGTTTTTTTAATTAAATGTTCAGAACAGCTCACCTGCTTGATGGCAACTTGATCCGTCAGCATCAACACATTAATAGTGGATTCCTCATCATCAGGGTCATACTGGTACAGCGGAAACACCAGAGCTCTAACAGGGTTGATGGGAGCATCCTTGTCCTTGACCAGACCACATTCACAGAACCCCATGATGTTGATTACAACGTGCGTCTCTGTTATCATGTTGGGCCGTATGAATGTCACACGTCCCTTTTTGGTTATGTGAGCGACATGAAATAACTGCTGCCTGTACTCTATGGGGGGGGGGGGGGGGGGGAGAGAACAAATAAAAAGCATTTCTTTGGATTAGCAACCATTAACCAGGGCTTGTGTTAGACTGCCAATAAACTCTGTGCATAACCAGACGCGGTGCTAGGTCTCTACTAGGGTGGGGGCTTAGCCCCCCAGGCAATGGACACGGCACAATGGGCAATGTCCCCTGCGCATGCGCACGCGCAAAGCGGTTTCTGGGCGGATTTGGGTACTTTGGGTACTTTTTTCCCCCAGTTTTTGGTACTTTATTTCGGTTTTAGGGTTAGGGGTAGGGTTAGGTTAGGGTTATAGATATATAATTCAAAAAATAAATAAAAAAATTGGTGGCTTTGGATAAAACATTGGTGGCTATAGCCAACGAAGCCCCCGCGTAACGACGCCCCTGTGCATAACTTTATAGATCCCTTTTCCAGAAGGTGGCATTCACATTTCTTGTTCCAGCTCAGTTTCCAATAGCTTAATTTGATTGGCTCAGCAGCAGATTTGAACAGAAAACCCATATGACACCTCCATGTGTTTCCTGTTCAAATCTGCTGCTGAGCCAATCAGCAGCAACTGTGAACTGTGATCCTCTACAAAGTTTAACTGTAGCCCTTACGTTCTCTGACAAAAATATATGACTTACTTGAGAGTATATGTAAGATTTCACAGTGAGGGAGGTGCAGTTGATAGGCAGCGCCTCTCACACAGGTAATCTGATAGAGCGGCCCAGCAGGCCTCTTTCCTGTGTGAGGTAGAAAGTCTGGGTACCAGTGAATTGTCTTATAGAGCACCTCTCCCTCCCCCTCCATCCCAAACACCAAGCTTGTCTCTTTGCAATGGAACAGGCCAGCCTGGTGGCATCTGAACCTGCGGAACAGGAAATAATTGAAAAGGAGTTTTAAGGGATTTTATTGTAAGAAAGAAATATATTTTTTTGTAAAAAAGAAAGAAAGAAAGAAAGAAAGAAAGAAAGAAAGAGGGTAATAATAATAATAATAAAGCTGAAGCTCTCATCTACATTAAGATGAACATTAGGGGGAAAAACTGGTTGATACCGGTATCTTTTCTCTTTCTCGTCTTCACAGATTTCTGGTGCAAATTCTGTAATGAGCTTAAAATAGAAAACAATAAAGATATTGATTAGTTGATCTGTGGTGAAAAATATTGCAACATTGTAATCTTAGGGGGGGGGGGGGTCTAAGTAAATAGAGCGTACCTGTAAAACCAAGTGAGGTGAGCTGAGAGACCGAGTGAATCCTCTATGAGTCTTTTCTCTCTCCTTACTGGTGATGTCAATAACACTGTGGGAACGAGGCAGGGGTCTGTGGTCTCCTCTGTGTTTCAAAGAGGCCCCAGGACAATGACTGGATTCCTGAGAATTAGATTCTTGGAAGCAAGGATAATATAGACATATGAGAATGGGGTTTGGGACAGATAGTTAACATTTTAGTTTGTATTACCGTGTGTGTGTGTGTGTGTGTGTGTGTGTGTGTGTGTGTGTGTGTGTGTGTGTGTGTTTTTTTATTTTTATTTTTTATTTAATTTTTATCCCACGATTTTGTAACCCTATTTTTAACACCCAGTGCCAATTGTCTATGTAATCCTGGGCACTACCTTCCCTCTGCCAACCTAGGGAGGCCAGGGCCGAGCTGTGTCGTGCGTGTGTGCGTTCGTGTGTGTGCTAAATACCAGCCGCTCGACCATACCATCACAGAGCTAGATTATAGGTGCAAACTACTTGTCTTTATCTTTGGCAGCCTAGGACATGTACATAGGTTGGTTGTAAGAGGCTTCTAACAACTTGGGATAACAAAAGAGCTGCTAAACGGCTTGCAAAATTCTGTGCAACCTCTTCTATCATTGGTAGCCGCCAAATATCACAAATACACTGTTTGGATAATTGTCCAAGATTTGCTGACTGTACAGTTTTTTTTACAGCACCGTGTAAATATGTATGTCCTTGTATTGTATCTCTTATGTGGACATAAATACATTATTAAAATGTGCGTGTGGTCAGAGGTCGCACTAGGATTTTAAACTCCTGGCCACTAATGGATGAGACAAGCACTTCAAGCACCCCCGTGGACGAGGAGGCTCTGGAGGAAGGTGAACGTATCGCACATCCTGAATTTAAATTAATTAATTTAGGCTGTTGAAGTTCATAAACAGTATGTTCCTGAAATAAGGGGCGATATGACTCTGAAATCTCAAGTGGTTAATACACATAAGATGACAAGTACCCCCCTCCTCACTTCTCTTCAGCTCCTCATGGTCCTCCTTCCTGTCTGCTTCATCCTCTGCCTGTTGAGATGCTTCGTTGAACAGCTTGTATAGTTTATGATTGTGGTCAACCTGCAAAGCCTTGGAAAGCACCTTGAATGCGCTGTTGAGACCGCCGTTCACACTCTCCAACTCACTCTCATTGTAGTCTTTAAACGCATGCTCGTGGAAACTATCAGAGGTGTATTTGTTCACAACTTCTACAGCAGACTCCAGTGTGTTCTTGAGAACACAAAGGGTTTTCTCCACATCGTCAGAGATCTGATCAGCTCCTTTTTGTGTGATTGCCCATATCAGTTCCTCCAGTCCTTTCACACGCTGGGCCAGACGCTGACAATGTTTCTTGTTATCCTTGACATTTTCACAAAGAGAGTAGAGTGACGTTGCTCTGGATGAGACGGCATCTATGAGCTCCATGACTGATTGAAAGTCATGAAAGAAGGGAGAAAGTGGAGTTGCTTCGTACAAGATGGGGTCTATGAGAGCACGGAACAGCTTATTTAATGCATTGCAGAGACATTTGTTCAAACTGTCAAAGTCATTCCCGTAGTCCCACGGTGCCCAACCAGGGGTGTATTTGTCAACAAACGCATCAACTTCATCAGACTCCAGTGTGGTCTTGAGTTCACAGAGGGCCTCCTCCACATCAGCAGATTTCTGACCAGGTCCTTTTTCCTTGATCGTCCCCAAGCATTCCTCCAGCTCCTTCACACGCTCAACCAGACCCTGGCGCCATTCCTTGTTGCGCATGGCATCCTTACAGAGAGGGGAGAGTGAAGTTGCTTTGTCCAAGATGGGGTCTATGAGATCCATGACTGATTGAAAAACATGAGAGAAGGGAAAAAGGGGAACAGATAGGTTGAGATACAATATATTGAACCACAACATTCTTTTCTCAATATATTGAATGAGAAGTGACAGCTTACTACACGAAAGGCTGTACTTTACCATCATTATTGGTACAACAGTGATGAGGTGTTTGTGCCAAGTGCCCTAAGCATCAGTGAACTGCCAATAATGACAGTAAAGCACACCCTCAAGTGTAACTGTGATTATAAAAAGGTTACCATCACGTAATCTAAACAGATCCATATCTGCGCTTGGATCTGTCGGGAGCCGTTTTGACAACCCATGCACATTGGCTACAAGTGGGCGTGCCTTGAGATCAGGAAGCAGGCCGAAGCGCTTTACCCAATCAAATGTAGTGGGCGGGATTTACATGTGTGCGGCTCGCTTCCCACTGGAAAAAAAACGAAACTCATTTAACAATAGCGTCCAGTAGTGATGAGCGGGTCGGGTTTTTTCACAGCCCGCATAATTGCCTCTGAAATTCTGACTCGACCCACCCGCGCCGCGGGTCCCGCGGGTCCCGCGGGTTACGGGTCGACCCGCTCATCACTAGCGTCCAGTGAGCATGGGTCCTCCGCCCAGAGTCAAATGGAAAAGTGAAAAACAGCAGAGGGCGCTGTTTTACCTTTTTATTTGACGATGGGTTCCCAGATCCACGTAAAACATATTGAAAATGCAATTTGCTCTCAAAAAATAAATAAAAAATTCCTAGCTTTATCTCCATGTCCTTGGAAATACAAGGGGTCTGACAGAGACTGTTTCTAGTCCCTGTTGAGACAACCAGCCAACTTGAGCTAATGCTTTCTAGAGATTGTGATTTCCCAAACTGAATAAATACTACCCATAGAAACCCAAAATACCATTGTTAATCAATCTTCTTTTAACTAAGATATCTGACTAAAGAAAAACAAAATCATAGACCTATTTTGTTATTATATCTTCACATGGATTGTTAAAGTAGTAGACCCCGCCTCTCACTTCTCTTCAGCTCCTCATGATCCTCCTTCCTGTCTGCTTCATCCTCTGCCCGTTGAGAATCTTCGTTGAACATCGTGTATAGTATATGATCGTGGTCAACCTGCAGAGTCTTGGAAAGCTTGTTGAATGCGCTGTTCAGACGGCCGTTCAAACTCCTAAACTCACTGCTGTCGTTGTAGTCTTTAAACACATGCTCGTGGAAACAATCATAGATGTATTTTTTGACAACATCTTTTGCAGACTCCAGTGCTTCCTTGAGATCACGGAGGGCCTCCTCCACATCGGCAGAGTTCTGACCAGTTCCTTTTTGCTTGATTTCCCCCACCAGTTCCTCCAGCCCTTTCACACGCTGGACCAGATGCTGGCACTGCTTCTTGTTGCCCTTGACCTTCTCACAGAGAATGTAGAGTGAAGTTGCTATGGGCATGATGGAGTCTATGAGATCCATGACTGATTGAAAAACATGAGAGAGGGGAGAAAAAAGGGGGACAGATAGATTGAAATCATCATAACAGGCTTTCTTTTTAATAATTACTTTAAGATTAATGGTTTACTAAAGCAATATTACACAAGAGGTTGTCCAATTAATTGATTAGTTAATTTTAGTTGGTTCATCTATAGACCTCTACAGTTTATCGGGTTTTCTGACATTGAGCTCCCTAGACTCCTGGCTCCCCAAAAATGGCTCATGAATGTATTTAATACATGCTGTTCATGTCTGTCTTTGTCTGGATTTTTACCAGTCATAGACCTATGACTGCATCTCACATCTGTATCAGAATTACACATTCTGCACTTAAGGCTGCATCTTGTGTATTGTTGTTGTTGTTATCTGGAATTAATTGATGTGTTTATTTGATAGGGACAGAGAACATTAATGAACGACACACATATAAACATATATGAAGTAAACATGTTGGTGTTAACAAGAATACTGATTTACACTCCTTAGGCTGGTAACAAAAAACTAAACAAACAAACCAAAAAATACAAATGTTTTGTAACTTATTAAAAATCTAATTTTGTGGAAATGGGTGTGGGATATTTGGGGAGTTGCGTCGATCATGACGCAAGGAATCCAGGGATAATAAATAAATAAAATGTTATTGTGTAAATTACGGAGACAGATTTCTAAAAAACTAAAATGAAAAATTCTGGCTTGAACTGTTGAAAACAAATAAGAATTAGCAGTTAAAATAATAACATAAACAGGACATGTAGTAACAGAAGAGAAACAGACATACCATTTGTTGAATCATGGTTGTTCTTGTCTGATGTAGTAGACTTCTTTAGTAGTACTAATGACACGCGCGCGCGCACACACACACACACACACACACACACACACACACACACACACACACACACACACACACACACACACACACACACACACACACACACACACACACACACACACACACACACACAGTCAGCTACTTCTATGAACAAATGGGAAAATGTATCTTATACTGCTCAATTGGAGCTCTGTGTGCACATTTTATCAAATAAAACCCATTAGTACCTTCATATTCAATCCTTGGTGAAGATGCATCTGTATTTGTGGCTGAGTAGAGAGGAAAAGATCAATTTGTTTCACATTGTTACCGTCAGGTTAGTAAATCAACACCATGCTCTATATGTTTATTTACTGTGTGTCCCATATTTATGTTGGTTTTGTCGTGTGATGATATTACCCAGATGTTATTATTATTATTATTATTATTATTATTAACATGCTTTTCTAATTATATTGAACGAGAAGTGACAGCTGATTTTAAAGTTGTTTACTTAAGCAATATTACATAAATGGGTGTGCTTTACCATCATTATTGGTACAACAGTGATGAGGTGTTTGTGCCAAGTACCCTAAGCGTCAGTGAAGTGCCAATAATAACAGTAAAGCATACCATTGAGTTTAATACTGTGATAATAGAATCTAAATAAAACATATAAAAAATGGATTCATATTGTGTGGCAATTTGCTCTCAAAACAAACTAGCTTCCCTTCCCTGGAAACCCATGGGGTCTGACAGAGACAATTTCTAGTCCCTCTTGAGACAACCAGCCAACTTGAGATTGAGATTTCTAGAGAGTGTCATTTCGCATCTCATTTCTAGAGATTGTCATTTCGCAAACTGAATAAATACAACACGTAGAAAGACAAAACATCATTGTTAATTATTCTTCTGGCTAACATATCTGCTGAAATAAGACTCATCAAAGACAGATTTCGCTACTACTGCTTCACATGGAATGTTAAAGTAGTAGAACCCATCTCTCACTTCTCTTCAGCTCCTCATGATCCTCCTTCTTGTCTCTTTCATCCTCTGCCTGTTGAGAAGCTTCTCCGAACAGCTTGTGATTTTGGTAACCCGGCAGAGCACTGGACAGCTTATTTAATGCATTGCCGAGACATTTGTTCAAACTGTCAAACTCATTCCCGTAGTTCGTACATAGGACATCAGAGGTGTATGTTTTAACAAAGTTAGTAACTTCATCTGACTCCAGTGTGGTTTTGATATCACAGAGGGCCTTTTCCACATCAGCAGATTTCTGACCAGGTCCTTTTTTCTTGATCGCCCCCAAGCGTTCCTTCAGCACTTTCACATGCTCGACCAGACACTGGCGCTGTTCCTTGTTGCGCACGGCATCCTCACAGAGAGGGGAGAGTGAAGTTGCTTTGACCAAGATGGGGTCTATGAGATCCATGACTGATTGAAACAAATGAGAGAAGGGAAAAAGGGGAACAGATAGGTTGATATACAATATATTGAACCACAACATTCTTTTTTCATTATATTGAATGAGAAGTGACAGCTGACTTAAAGTTATTTATTTGCAATATCACACGAAAGGGTGTGCTTTACCATCATTATTGGCACAACAGTGATGAGGTGTTTGTGCCAAGTGCCCTAAGCATCAGTGATTGACAGTGAAGTACCAATAATGACAGTAAAGCACACCCTTGAGTGTAATACTGTGATTATAGAAGGTTTACCATCTAAATAAAACATATTCAAAATGTAATCACATTGTGGGGAAATTTTCTCTCAAAACAAAACAAGAAAAACATCTTTTTGCATCTCAATTTCCCTGCAAATGGGGTCTGACAGAGACCATTTCCAGTCACTGTTGAGACAACCAGCCAACTTGAACTATTGGTTTAGCTTTTTTAGAGATTGTGATTTACCAAACTGATTAAATACCCATACATACATCTTTTTTTCATAGACTGATTTTGCTACTATATGTTCACATGGATTGTTAAAGTAGTAGAACCCGCCTCTCACTTCTTTTCAGCTCATCATGATCCTCCTTCCTGTCTGCTTCGTCCTTTGCCCGTTGAGAATCTTCGTTGAACATCTTGTATAGTTTATGATCGTGGTAAACCTGCAGGTTCTTGGAAAGCTTGTTGAATACGCCATTGAGACGACTGTTCAAACTCCTAAACTCACTGTTGTCGTTGTAGTCTTTAAACACATGCTCGTGGAAACTATCAGATATGTATTTTTTGACAACATCTTTTGCAGACTCCAGTGTTTCATTGAGATCACGGAGGTCCTCCTCCACATCATCAGATTTCTGACCAGCTCCTTTTTCCTTGATTGTCTTCACCAGTTCCTCCAGTCCTCCTTTCACACGCTGGGCCAAACGTTGGCACTGTTTCTTGTTGCCCTTGACCTCCTCACAGAGAATGTAGAGTGAAGTTGCTATGCGCACGATGTGGTCTATGAGATCCATGACTGATTGAAAAAAATGACAGAAAGGAGAAAAGGGAACAGATAAGTTGAAATGCAATACATTGAACCATAACATCAAGTCCACACTGAAGAGACACTTGTTTACTCAGGCTCTTGGCAATTAGTTTGTTCTTTGTTTGTCCTTGGGTTTCTGAAAGGCGCCATATAAATGGCTTAATAAGTTATTATTATTATTATTATTATTAACATACTTTTCTCATTATATTGAACGAGAAGTGACAGCTGATTTTAAAGTGGTTTACTTAAGCAATATTACATAAATGGGTGTGTTTTACCATCATTATTGGCACAACAGTGATGAGGTGTTGGTGCCAAGTACCCTCAGCACCAGTGAAGTGCCAATAATGACAGTAAAGCACACCCTTGAGTGTAATACTGTGATAATAGAATCTAAATAAAACATACAAAAAATGAAAATATATTGTGTGGCAATTTGCTCTCAAAACAAACTAGCTTCCCTTCCTTGGAAACATCTGACAGAGACAATTTCTAGTCCCTCTTGAGACAACCAGCCAATTTAAGCTAATGCTTTCTAGAGGTTGTCATTTCCCAAACGGAATAAATACAACGTGTAGAAAGAAAAACATCATTGTTAATTATTCTTGTGACTAATCAAACAATCAATAACATATCTGCTGAAAAAAACTCATCATAGACTGATTTTGCTACTATATCTTCACATGGATTGTTAAAGTAGTAAACCCCGCCTCTCACTTCTCTTCAGCTCCTCATGATCCTCCTTCCTGTCTGCTTCATCCTCTGCCTGTTGAGAATCTTCGTTGAACAGCTTGTATAGTATATTATCTTTGTCAACCTGCAGAGCCTTGGAAAGCTTGTTGAATGCACTGTTCAGACCAAGGTTCAAACTCTTAAGCTCTCTGTTGTCGTTGTAGTCTTTAAACACATGCTCGTGGAAACTATCAGAGATGTATTTTTTGACAACATCTTTTGCAGACTCCAGTGTTTCATTGAAATCACAGAGGTCCTTCTCCACATCAGCAGAGTTCTGACCAGCTCCTTTTTGCTTGATTTTCAGCACCAGTTCCTCCAGCCCTTTCACACGCTTAACCAAACGCTGGCACTGTTTCTTGTTGCCCTTGACCTCCTTACAGAGAACGTAGAGTGAAGTTGCTTGGTCCAAGATGGGGTCTATGAGATCCATGACTGAATGAAAAAAATGAGAGAAGGGGGGACAGATAGGTTGAAATGCAATGGATTGAACCATAAGATGCTTTTCTCATTATATTGAACGAGAAGTGACAGCTGATTTTAAAGTTGTTTACTTAAGCAATATTACATAATGGGTGTGCTTTACATGGAGAATCCAGGGATAAATAAAATGTTAATGTGTAAATTACGGATACAGAGAAAAAAACTAAAATGAAAAATTCTGGCTTGAAATATTGAAAACGAATAAGAAATAGTAGTTAAAATAATAACATAAACAGGACAAGTAGTTATAGAAGAGAAACAGACATACCATTTGTTGAATCATGGTTGTTCTTGTCTGATGTTGATTCTTCCTCCTCCTCCCCCCTTCCTCCTAGTAGAGGTACTAATGACACACACGCACACGCACGCACGCACGCACCCACACCCACCCACCCACCCACCCACACACACACACACACACACACACACACACACACACACACACACACACACACACACACACACACACACACACACACACACACACTAACACACACATATGTGTATATATTGTGGAGTATCGCTGGGAAACCGCCTGTTAGGTAAGCACCACACCTTGGAAAGACAGTGGGACAGAGACAGATGGAGGCTCTACAGACAGCGCAGCAGCCTGGGCTGCGTCATAGAGGGGCGTAACCAACCAATCGCCCTCATGAATCAGCCCCAACTGTGCGCACCTCCGATGACCGGCCAGGTGTGGCACCAAACTTCAAAAGCAGCCACTCTGCCTCTGTCTAGCACTGGCTCTCCTCCTGGTGAACAGACGGGTGCTACAGGCGGTAAGCGATCTTTTCCACTATTTCCCTCACAATGCTAATTGCTGGTGAAATGTAGAACTAAAGAACTCTTTCTTTTACTTCATAGGCAACCTACGGAGAGGAATGTAAATGCAGATGTTATGATGCATGGAAGCCCCGAACCCGCGATTAATTTGTGTTGAACATTATTATTATACAAAAAGTATAAACAATGCTCACTGAGCCTGGCTGTTGAATAAACGCCCTTTATTGGGTTTGTACCCTGTCTGCTGTGTCTTGGCCTTGATCAGTTCCCCACAATATTATATCGAGCCGTCACACACACAGACGGCTGGACCCGCACGCGTCGCGAACCCAATGAACACACACACACACACACACACACACACACACACACACACACACACACACACACACACACACGCGCGGCCGGACGTCCCGTCGCCGCTTAAGTGCGTTCACTGTGTGTACTTGTGGCAGACGGCAACAGTGTAACACAGTGGGTCTATGGATTCGACGCATGCGCAGTTTGATCATTCAACCCATTGGTCGGAAGGCCATCCCACAGCTGGGGAGCCGTAACCATGGCGACATTCTTTTACATAAAAACGCTAATAAACAGCTGGCATTTGGGGAAAGCGAAAAACGGGCTTCGGTGTTCCATGCACATGGTAATGGTCAATGGCTGTGTGCAAATGCAGATGAATTGCTCCAGCCACTGAGGAGAACTGGCCGATTTTTTTGCACACAGCACAGACAGAGCTACAGAGGCACAGAGCTTTGGTTAGTTATTGGAGGATTGGAGGATTGGAGGAATCGGATACAGTATTTGTGCATGGCAACTCACTCACCTTCAGGAAGTTCCACAAGCTCAGACCCACATGAAGGCAACGCAGCATTTATATGATCTGTTATGGAAATCAAACACAATGATAACATACAATTAACAATGATATACAATACAACATTTGCAGATGCACACACACCCGCACGCCCGCACGCCCGCACGCACGCACACACGCACACACACACACACACACGCACACACACCTGCACGCGCACGCGCACACACACACACACACACACACACACACACAAAAAACGCAGACAAATACACACACACACACACACACACACACACACACACACACACACACACACACACACACACACACACACACACACACACAGTCAGCTATTTCACAGAAGATATCTTATAATGCTCAATTGGGGCTCTGTGTGCACATTTTATCAAATAAAACCCATTAGTAACTTAATTTTCATTCCTTGGTGAAGATGCATTTGTATTTGTGGCTGAGTACAGAGGAAAAGATCAGTTTGTTTCACATCATTACCATCAGGTTAGTAAATCAACACCAGCTCTAGAATTATTTACTGTATGTCCCATAATATACAAAATTAAACACATTATAAACAAGTAAAGATTAACCCATTAAGACCGGGAAAGCCTATATATTGTTATACCTTTAAAGCCGGGAAAGCATCTGAGTAATTTTAGATGTTGCTAAGTAAGATTTTCTGATTTAGAAGTCATTTTTAAAATCGACCTCAGGTCTAAATGGGTTAAAACATTTAACGTTTGCTTGTGAAATTGCATGCAGCTGCTGAGCAGTAATTTTGCAAGCATGTTGTATGTTATGTGTAACTTAAAATCAGAAGAGATACTTACTACGATATCTCACACCCAGGACCAAACCGATAAGGATGATGAGAGCAACAATAATCCCTATACTACGATGCCGAGGTGTATTTCCTTAAAATAAAAAGAAGCCTTTGTTATTACAGTGTCGGTTAAAGTGTGTGTGTGTGTGTGTGTGTGTGTGTCTGTGTGTGTGTGTGTGTGTGTGTGTGTGTGTGTGTGTGTGTGTGTGTGTGTGTGAGAAAGAAATTTGCCCTGCTAACACGAAAGGTGTGGCCAACACGTTAGGAAGGCACGGCTAGGAAGATTGAGGTCCAAATGTATAAACTGTTTTCCCTCAGTGTTGTGTCGATCAAGTGCATAGGCCTACAGTATAGATTTGTATTGTAGTAGTGCAGCGATGGACTATCATATCTTTACATCAATCGAGGCATCGACCACAGACTGTAGAGCTGATATAGGAATACAAATGTATCTTCACAGCATGGTACATTCTCTTCCAATAAAACAGTAAAGGGGATGTATTGTGATGGCATA
Organism: Gymnoscopelus microlampas; assembly: GCF_963454915.1. Lineage (NCBI taxonomy): Eukaryota > Metazoa > Chordata > Actinopteri > Myctophiformes > Myctophidae > Gymnoscopelus > Gymnoscopelus microlampas. Next base: position 10,482,036 of record NC_139951.1, read on the forward strand.
ACAGACACAACAAACTAAACACAAACATACCTTTTAGATAAAATGTGTTGTCACTGGGATCACTCTGCTCCACACTGACTGGGTTCTTCATTTCACAGAAGACTTTTAGAATCGTTTTACCTTCCTCATCGTTGGTAATAGTCCAGTTCTGTCCAGACTCCATCCATTCCCCTTCATCTTTCTTCCAGCGATAGGTGACCGGACCTGAATCTGTGATGTTTCCTTCACAGACCAGTGAGCAGGTGGTAGAACGAGGTGCACAAGGTGGTCTGTAAACCACTGATGGCTTTGGGACATTCTCTGTTAGGAAAAAGAGTGAAGACAACTAAGAAACTCATTGAAAACATCCCTTAACAGGAGGATAAGATAAGATAGGACATTTATTGTTCCTGCAGTTGAAATTCAGATGCCAAAGGCAGCACAGCAGTTAAGGTACAGTTGCACTGTAGATACAGCAGGGTAAAATACATCACATTCAAAGAAACACCATCAGTAATGGACAAAATAGCCTAGATCAGTGTTTCTCAAACTTTTCTGGCTTCAGTACCGTTCGTTCCCTGATTTCTGAATTAAGTAGGTACCTCCTTTACCTGACTGCAATATTTTGCTTAGAAACTATTGACAAAGTTTTTATGTCAATAATTAAAACAATATAATGGCAAATGACTTACATTACTTTATATTCAATAATGGCAGTCAAGTTTACTTTCAAGATCAGCAGACGTTCACATGACATTTGTCAATGTTTTATCATTAACAGTATACAGTAAAATAGATTTTAGTTTGCACTTTTCCCTCACATAGCCCCATTAGTGCCTCTGCATCCGAGATAAACACTGGCCTAGATGCTGGGATTACATGCCAATTTCTTTTTTACTTGGTTGAGTGCAAGTGTCATGCACCAAAATTAGCAAAACAAAATTGGAGGGCTATGGACAGTTCAGAAACCTGCCAATAACATCATCGGTGGGGATTCCAAGCTTATTCTACTGTTTATACTGTTGACACTGTAGCTATATCAGAATTTACTGTGATGGTATATGACACTGTCATTGAATGTATTTTGCTCACGTTCTTGCCTAACCTTGGGGTGAGATGCTGTAATGTATGGAGACTGTGGGCCCTATCTTGCCTTACCCCTAAAGGTCCTTACACACCGGCGAAAATAGCGAATATACGCAAAATTCGGACTCGTTCCGAATAATTAAAAGACGCTTTTTCGCTTCGCTTTTTCGCTTTTTCGCTCCATGTACGGAGCCATTGACTTTATAAGATTTAAAAAAAAAACGCATTATTCACACGAAAAAATCGCCACGGTGTGTAACAACCTTTATGCCTATTTTTTTTTGTTTTACTATTTTGAAGAACATTTAAAAAATGTTCAAATAGCCATTGTACAAGCTCACAACATGTCTATGTATATCGGCTATTTTCACTATTTGAAAATGTTTTTTCAAAATCAAAACAGTCAAAAATGGAAAAAAAGTTTAGGCATAAGGGGTAAAGTGGCGCGCAAGATAGAGCAATGTGTCTTTTTTTATTTTATTCTGTAGCTCAGGCTACCACAAAAAAAAAAATATGTCCGGGTATACCAATGGCAGCGTCGCAGTATTATTCATTAACCTTATTTCTAGAAGGACAGGACAGGACACTTGATATTCACTGACTATTAGAAATATATAATTTTGTTATAAATATCCACAGGTTGATAAACTAGACATACTGCAGCTAATGTTCCGGAGTCTCAATTTTATATTGTGAAAACATCCATAGACATTCTACCTGGAAATACCTGTTTGTTTACAAACATTCACTTTTTTTATATTACCACCTATGATATCATCAGTAGGCAGGTTTCTGAGCTATCCACACCTCCGAGACAGTGAGTAGATAGAAATGGTGTCATCTTATATAGAGCATTACCTATCCTAGTCCTCCCAAGCTATGGGACTAGACACGCCTCTGACTGCCCATGAAGACAGTCTTCTAGGGCTGGCTGATTTTCCAGAAGAGCTGAAATGAGCAATGAGCAAATGAAAAAAAAAACTCTAAAATATTCTAAACCCACTATAGCAATCTGGTAATATCAGGCTACATATCACTTAAATGTCAGAGCTTAACTCGGCATGTAAATATGATATAAATGTGTTAATGTGAAGTGGATTCCTTCCAGCGCTAGCCGATTTTGGCTAATAGTAACAGCAACTAACTAACAGTTTTTAGCCAAACGCGGTCATGTCCGCTCTCCATTAGTTCTCGACGCAAGTCGCGTTATTACACCCGTAATTTTCATGTATTGTACATCCCACAATAAAATGTATTAACCATGTTATGGTTTCTGTCCATTACAAATGTCACAAGACACGAAGGAGACGAGGCAGCGGCCCGCGGAATTCGCGGCCTAGCGCAAGCATAAGCCTCGCCTGGGAGTGGGGCCTTTACCCCAACATCGCCGGGCCGATGTCGGCGCGCTGCCACCCGCGACGTCCCGCGCCATGTAAACAAACTACCGGTTGTTGCTAATACTGTCTAAGCATGTATGTGAATGCTTATGTCCAATACTGTGTTGCCGTTAGTTGGGTTTAAGCCAACAGCTGCCTACAATGGGCCGTCAGTGTGTAGTTAAGCCACGGGTAGAGTTAGCATGCGGCTAACGTTAATGTTACACAACGCAGCTGTCGTCACTCAAACGGCTACGTTAAACATCTTATCAACAACCTGTATGCACGTTAGTGTGGTCAATGTCATCAATGCTAACTAATTAGCCCGTTGCACAGTGTTATTTTGGTGTCTTTTGTAGCAACTCAGAGTGTTAAGTCGCACGGAATTGAATAGCTTAGCACTTCCGGTCGTTCCTTCACAATAAAGGTTGCAATCAATTGAAAATAGCCGATCTACAAGCTCTCAATGCGTCGGCGTCTTGATACACACAATATACACATCTTTAGAAAACAGCTGATCTACAAGCTCAAAACAACTCGCAAAGCCACACGTGTACAAGTATATAGGGATAAAGTGGTTAATGCAGGCTTTGTAATAATTATACACATCTACAGTTCACTAAAGGACAATATGCCTCTGAGATGTAGTGGAGTAGAAAATTGCACATACTCCAGTACAGTTAAAACCCCTCAAATTTGTACAGTACTTCAGCACAAACAAATTCACATTATCTACCTATCCATCAGCATAACATGAATATTCTATCTATCTATCTAATCTACCTATATATCTCTCTCTGTGATCACATTACTTAATACAATGTATGATGACTCATTATATTATTATATGAATATTAGATAATGATTACTACAAGCTCACAACGCCTCGCGATGCGTTGCAAACATAGCAGATCTACAAGCTCACAAAAACAACCCGCCAAAGGGGGCCGCCATGTTACTCCCAGGGGGTCCGCGAACATCACTTCCGCATTTTCTTCTTCGCTGGTCTAAACAAAGACACGGTTGCCAGATTTATGAGAGAGAAATAACCAACCAGGTCAATGAAAACAAGCCAAATATTTAAGTGACTATTAGGCTACATGAGCACTTTAAACCTATATGCATCGGCTATTTGAAAATAGACTATTTGGAAGTAGCCGATCTACAAGCTCACAACAAAATAATAACAAATAAAAAGCAACTACCAATATTTACAAGCAACTTTACAGAACACGAGGTCGCTTACAATTAGTACACATGGCAACACTGTGTGTGTGTGTGTGTGTGTGTGTGTGTGTGTGTGTGTGTGTGTGTGTGTGTGTGTGTGTGTGTGTGTGTGTGTGTGTGTGTGTGTGTGTGTGTGTGTGTGTGTGTGTGTGTGTGTGTGTGTGTGTGAATGAAAAACAAGCGCCGAAACAAGCGTTTTTTTCCCAAACAAACACATTTACACTTGCGTGTGTGTCACCTACATTGTCAATCTATATACCATTTTAAAGGTACGTGCCTTGTGATTAAAATGATGCAAACCATTCCAAGATTGATGATGCTTTTAGCATCAACACTGACGCTAAAATCAGCGTGTTTCATGCTTCATGAAAATAGCAGATCTACAAGCTCACAACGCGTCGCCGCCTTGTGTGCTTGTAGATCTGCTCTTTTTCATTTTTTATTGAATACTTGAATTAGAAAAGACATTAATGAAACCAAATGGACCCATTTGGGTATTTTGTTCATGTAAGCCAGTAGTGGAAAGGGCAAATTTGCATGAAATTAAAAGACACGTTGTGAGCTTCACTTTTATAAAGGCTATGTGGTATCTGAAACCCACAGACTTCACTATGGTCTGGTAAAGGTTCTACTGCACTTTTCGTTAACACACACACACACACACACACACACACACACACACACACACACACACACACACACACACACACACACACACACACACACACACACACACACACACACACACACACACACACACACTTTATATTGGTAGCCAACCGATGAACCTCTCTGTGGAGTCCTTTCGGTTGCATTGGAATGGCTGACATTTCATTTTAAAGACCACTTTTACATTTTGTGCTGCAGATTGGGGCAAAAAAAGCCTGCCGCAAGCTGGTATATTATGACTTTGTCCTTTCTTGTTTTACAACAAGGGTTCATTTATTAGTTTGTAATGATAATAATTAAAAGGTGAGTGTTACATGTTTTTTTCATTTATTGCTTTCTATTGTTATAGTGATTTTTAACTGGGGGGGGGGGGGGGGCATTTGGGTAACTGGTAAAAAATGATTTATTTTACACAATAAGCCGTCAAATCTTTGTCTCTGCGAGGCCGAAGGCACAGAGGCCAGGGCATAACCCAACTTTATAGCACCACCAGGAGGCCGATTTTTGCAAAAGAAATTGTTTGATATTACTCCTACAAATTTTGTCCAAACATCATACAAATTGGTACACATTATCTCTATAGTCATGTGATCGAGACAGATCTGTCGGATTTTCTACATTCCATCCTGATTGGCTAAATTGGCTTCCAAGGTTTGCAGGAGTGGCCCGTTTTGTACAAAATGCCTGCATCACATGACTATAGAGAATATGCGCACCGATTTGTGTGATGTTTGGACAAAATCTGTAGGAGTAACAAAAAAGAAAAGTGTTTTGCAAAGATCGGCCTCCTGGTGGCTCTGTAACAGGCCGATGTGAAACATTTGGGGCAGAGGTTCTGCCCTGACCCCCATGCCTTTGGGCTTGCGGAGACAAAAATAGCCGGCTTATTGTAAAAAAACACTTTTTTTACCAATTCCATACCATACCGCCCCCAGTTAAAAATCGATATAACAGTAGTAAGCAATATATATAACTAATAAATTAACCCTTGTCATAAAAAACTAAGTTGTCCTTTAACGTAACCATAATAATTCAATTTGTAAACCCTCCTCATCAGATATTTTAGAAAATGTACAGGTTCACAAACAAACAAATAAATAAATAATAAAAACCTTCACAGGACACAATACTTACTGATCACCTCAATCTTTTGAATGCTTTGTGGGTTGTAATTGAAAAACATTAAATATCTTCCAGTGTCCTTTTTTGTCAGATTTTTGATGATGATGACTCCAGTTTCTTTATCCAATTCTGTGCGACTGTTATATGGTTCAGCAACGTTCTCTTTAGCAGCCGAGTCCCGATCCCACTCTAACACCACCTCTTCTCTTGATTGGCCATATTTAATTAGGGTGACAACGGTGGGACGGTGGGATGCTATAACATCTGGCCTGACTGGCCAAAATTGAAAGCTTCCTCCCAGTGGTCTGTATTGTATTGTTGTATCTGTGTGGAGAAAATGATTTCAGTCAGTTAAAGTAGTTGATAACAAGCTATTAATGAAGAACGATTCCCAGACAAGAGTGTGTGTGTGTGTGTGTGTGTGTGTGTGTGTGTGTGTGTGTGTGTGTGTGTGTGTGTGTGTGTGTGTGTGTGTGTGTGTGTGTGTGTGTGTGTGTGTGTGTGTGTGTGTGTATGGTTGAATGTAATGCACACTGTAAAGCACTTTGGATAAAGGTGCTATATAAATACACATTTTACCATTTTACCATAAACACAATATTCTCCTGAGCCACTGCTCTCTCTCTCTCTCCTACCGGAACCTTCATCTCAGTGTAGGCATACACGTGCCCCCTATAAACTGCACAGCATTTATTTTACCCACTTGGACCTTTTGAAAATGTCTCAGGCCAGGCTACTAATTTCAGGTCTAAATAACACTGGCATGCTTTAATAAGATATTATTATTTTATTCTCCTTGAATACGCCTATAGTAATAATATACTATACTATACTGTATATTCATACACATCTCATTTTAAAGGACCACAATGGAAACAAGCTGTCAGCTTTCATGTGTTTTTCAGCATCTTAATTGGCCTTGAGCCAATAAGTTTAGATCACATTCTTACAATCCTATCCGGAAATGGGGCACATATTTAGTATTTTATCTTCAGCTTGTAGATCTGCTATTTTTGAAATTATTTGAAAAATATCAAAAATATTTGTAAAAGTTTGAATAATAATATATTTTTTACACAGATCTTCTCCTCTTTTCCTCGTTTGAGAACCACTGGTCTAGGCTATATGTAATATCTTTGCCCTATCTGTGACCTGACCTCCCTCATAACTGAAGCTCCGGGACACTGTCCCGAGTCGTTAAGATCCGGCTGTGAGGACGACCGGCGAAAATGTCAAATTGAGCTGCAGCGGAGGGCGAGGTCACTATATTTGTCACTTGTGTGTACATATTGCATTCCATTTTCAGACGCGTATCCTTGTTTAACGGTCACCTACCTGTTGCCATGCTGAGTCCTCCTGCTGCCAATAGCCAGACCCACAATGGACCTCTAAGGCTCCACATGTTGTCGTCCATGCGCCTAATGGTCACAAAATAAGGCTGTAACTTAAAAAGAACACAGGATAGCGAATGACACAACCAGCCTTAATGCAGTTGCTGTAACTGAAACTGAATATAGCGGTGACAGCGCACAAGCTATAACTTGTAGAAACATGCTGAAGTCAGGTTAGCTGGAACGGAATATGGAAAGTGTGGAGAGGGTGGTATTTTTTTTTCACTCATTCTTTTTCTTTCACAGTAGCCTACTATTTAAAATATTTGTTTTTATAACATAGTTATGATAATTTTATATTGTGGGTGAAACATGTTCTTCTTGATTGATTGAATGAATGAATAGCTTTCTTTGTCTTTATCAACAAGTTTGATAACAGTAGCCCACATAAGAAAGTTATGCTACAATTGTGGTCCATAATCATGTCATAGATCATGGGCTATACTCCAAAATATACACCCCCTTCCCCTTTTTTCTTATCCAAAAACATATGGTACACATGGTATTCGAAGAGGTAAGGACAGGCGGGAAGTAGCACCAAAACCATCTGGGCACTAGGGACAACTGGGCACCAAAACCATCTGGGCACTAGGGACAACTGGGCACCAAAACCATCTGGACACTAGGGACAACTGGGCACCAAAACCATCTGGGCACTAGGGACAACTGGGCACCAAATCCACCTGGGCACTAGGGACAACTGGGCACCAAAACCATCTGGGCGCTAGGGACAACTGGGCACCAAAACCATCTGGGCGCTATGGACAACTGGGCACCAAAACCATCTGGCCACTAGGGACGATTGGGCACTTAGGGGTGGAGATAACTGGACACCTGGACGAGTGGGCACCTGGAGAGGTGGTGTAGGTTAAATATCACTTACCAACAACAAAGCTGCATGCAGCTGCATGCTGCATGTAAAGTAAAAAAAAAACGCTTGTGAACACAAATCCTAATTCAAGTGCCCACTCGTCCATGTGCCCACATGTCCCTAGTGCCCACTCGCCCTAGTGCCCAGTTATCCCGGTGCCCACTCGTCCAGGTGCCCAGTTATCTCCACCCCAAGTGCCCAGCATCCAGGTGCCCACATGTCCCTAGAGCCCAGATGGCTTTGGTGCCCACCTCTCAGGTGCCCACTCGTCCAGGTGCCCAGTCATCCCAAAAATATTGTGCCCAGATGTCCCTAGTGCCCAACTGTCTTGTATTCGCAGAAGACTGGGCACTTGAGAGGATTCATCATGGATTGTATGGGAAAACTTGGTGATATTTGGGGGGACATGGCACTTGTTGGGGATAACTGCACTATCATGTGTGAAAATTGTAATTCTGAGAAATAGCCTTGAAAAGATTTTGACATGGATTTGCAAGTGAGAGAGAACAAAACAAATGAAGCCAAAGCACTTCAAAAGGTTAAAAAGCTTTAATAGAAAGGCTAATTTATAGTGGAACAATTAAGAAAACAAGTCAACGTCAATAACCGTCAACAATATTTACTGTAAAGAATGTTCTAATATGCTATCTACGCATATGTTCTTGGGTAGATGGCACAGGTGTATTGTTTGTGTAACTTGAACAAAATAAATACTTAAATGAGTTACTCTGCTGATAAGTTTTGTGGTCTTGTCCACCGACACGCATGATAGTAGGCTGCTATTCTACAATCACTACTCTCATTATGATGACATAGGCCTATCGAAATGCATACAGTACAGGTTATTTTGCTCTCATGTAAGATAATCAAAGATATTTCTTGCCAAGTTAAATAAAAGTTACAAAACAGAATGCAAATAGGTTATTCCATGCATATAGTAAATACATATATTTCCTATACCTATAATGTTTGTACTTTCTGTTTCTAATTTGAAAGTCTATCTGCTGTGCTGTGGGCTGTGCAAACAGTAAATCCCAAAGGAAATCGCAAAGCAGATTTACAAGCTCACAATATGTCGCAATTAATACACTTTAGATCGGTTTGTAGATTGAATATTTTCCCCAGAGAGATTTGGTAATAGGTAAAAAAGGAGCGGAACAAGTATAGAGCCCTGGGGAACCCCATTCAACTAAGTATACAAGGTTTAATTCATTTTGATTAAACTTTTGGCAGTGACAGGCAGAGGCAACAGTGGCAAAAAAATCTGTGTAATAATGGTGCTGTAACAGGCCAATTTGAAACATTTGGGGATGAGTTTCTTCAGACAGACAGACAGACAGACAGACAGACAGACAGACAGACAGACAGAATCACAGGAGTCAAAACATAATCCTTCTTAATCTTCTTTATTCTCTTAGCGATTATCCTTTAATTGCCTTTTCCATTAATTGAATAATCAAGAAGCACAGGTTTTTTATACATTAACAAATCAACTAACCACTTTAGCACAATTTTATACTTTGTCGTACAGCAGTGTCATGCAAAGATATTGAAAATAGGCGTGCAAAAATAGTGAAAATAACAGCGTTGTGAGCATGTAGATTGGCTATTTTCAGTATTTTTTGAAAGTCTTTGCCATTTCTTGCCAATAAAATATGGATTGATTATTAATGGATCATTTTATTACATTATATATTATATATTTTTAGCGGTGCCAACCGCTCTACACTTGGCTTTTACTCCGTGTCTGTGTGTCTGTATTAGCCTGGGATGAGCACGGCGTATGAGCCCGGGATGAGCATGGGATTTTAAACAGCTATCCAGTTTGCAGCATGCCACCAACTCCACATTTGGTATGTGGACTTACACCACCAATAGGCACGAGCATGAATTGATGAAGTTATCAAAGAGGGGTCCAGGGACCCCCAGCGCCCGTATGAGCACGGGATGAGCACGGGATTTTAAACAGCTATAACTCCAGTTTGCAGCATGCCACCAAGTCCACATTTGGTATGTGGACTTAGACCACCAATAGGGACCAGCATGAATTGCTGAAGCCCCGCCCCCTCTGTCTTCCCATTGGCTGGCCTTCAAACAGCCATAACTCAAGTTCGCAGCATGCTATGGAGTACAAATTTTGTACATGGACTAAAGCCAGCAATAGGGACTAACTGTCATTACTTAAGCCCCGCCCCCTCTGTCTGCCCATTGGCTGGGCTTTAAACAGCCATCATTCCAGTTTGCAGCATGCTACCAAGTACAAATTTGGTAAGTGGACTCAGACCACCAATAGGGACGAACTGAAATGAGTTAAGGCCCGCCCCATAGGGACGAACTGAAATGAGTTAAGGCCCGCCCCAAAGGCACCGCTTCCTTCACACAGGGTGTGATTTTTTTATAATGGATTAGTTCCATTAGTTACTCCCCTAATTCACTTCTTTCTTATTTTTACAAGAGGGTAAAAAGTGTGTCTTGAAGAAAACGCACAATGGCTGAAAATCTTGACAGGCAGAAATGGGCGCGGCTTCTATGGGGAGTTGTCATGGGTCAAGGAGTCAAGGGAAAACTTGTATTTTGGACTGTACGACCTATGGTTCAAGAGTTGTAGGCTAAAAGGTGAATCGGCCTGTTATAGCACTACTATGAGGCCTATTTAAAAAAATATAAGGGTGGCTTATTACTGGGAGTGTGCGGATCAGTCCAGCCTGACATTAGCTGTTCACAGAAGGACAGACGGATGGGGGTGAAAATATAATCTCCTGCCTTAGGCCATCCAGCCTGACGGGTGATGGAGATAAAAAGCATACATCTGTGCAGTGATAGCTCTGCAGTGATACCGCCACTAGAGGTCAGGAGATGCTCATTAGAAAATACATCAGGGCTGCTCTGTTCAAAATCCACTGCTATTAGTGTGCACAGCTGTTGAAAGCATTTGCAAAATAAAAGGAAACTTAGGTAAATACATTTAAAACAAGAAGAAGAATATCCCAGTGCCCAAATATGTCTCCTCAGATATTATATTGTCGCTGTCGAGTCGGGTAGTTAGCCTATTGATGTAAAAGCAGGCATCAGATGTAACCATATAGTCAAATGGTCACACTGACAATGAAGGAACACATAGAGATTGTTGGGTCACAGTTGTGATGTTTCAAATCACGTGTTTCTGGTTCAGTTGGTTCTCTTCTGAAGTTCTTCTCTCCTGCTACGGTTGTACCCTGGTTACAACATTAAGACAAAGAGAAAGAAACAGTTACATCTATTAGAATGAAAAATAAATCATGTGAGCATGTGATCAGATCAATACAAACTATACTAATTGTTATCAACTGTCACATTAGAATAAAGCAATATGCCCCAAAAGGCTGTAGTTTACTGTAATTTTACGGCTATGGGGCATTACCTCCTTTCCCCATATCCGCTATGTGGAGGCTGGAAAACCTGAGCTGGAAAGCTGTTTTTTGGGTGTGCATGCGTGCGTGCGTGATTGTGTGCTTGTACCGTAATTCTATAAATTATTCTCAACTGTAAGCCAAAACAAAGGCTAAACCATAGAGACCCTCTCTCACAATGAGCCAGGTTCAGGCTGATGACCTACCACGGATGGTTCCAATATAGTAGGCACTTGGCAGCAGGAAAAGCAGCATCACTCTGGAGAGCACCAACATGAGCCAGCTCATACCACAGCCACAGTCACTCACACTGCCGTCACTCTCTTCATATTGGATCAATAATGCCACATATTAGTACATTCTAGTACAGTCTAGTTATTTCTAGCTCATGCAAATGTTTTATAGTATAATAAAGAACACATTTAGGGCTGCAACTATTAATCAGTTTCTCAGTGATTAGCCTACTTCTTTGATGAAACAAATAATCAAGAGCGCATGTTAAAACATATATATTTTTTAATATATGAATGAATTGATTAACCTCTTAACCCTATTTTATATTTGTCAATCAACAGTGTCATGCAAACATAGTGACAATAGCAGGTAAGTTCACACGTATCGCAATGCATTGCGTTGTGAGATTCTAGATCTGATATTTTCACTATTTTTGCAGTTGGATGAAGTGTTGCACTACTACAGTACATATAAGGAACATTAATCACACTGGAACCATTAGGTATCCAGAAGATGGCCACCTGAGAAGACTGGGCACCTTTTTCCAAGAACGCTGTGCACTTGAGATAATTGTTCATGGATTTCTATGGCAGGACTGCAGGACCACATTGGATATTGGTAGTGTTTCATTACGCTTTTATGTCTGTCTGCATACCACAGTCACTGTCACTGCTGTTACTGTTGTCACTTCTGTCACTGCTGTTGCTGCTCACACTGCTGTTACAGTTGCAGACACGGTCATTGAGAGAATTATCTGTTCATAATGGATGAATAATGACACATGGTATTAGTGCAGTACATTTCTACAACAAACTAGTCCAACGATGCCCAACCTGTGGGCCGTGATGATATTACAAGTGGGCCCCCACATAATTGATATGAAAAGATTAATGTAAAAACATTGTCATGGTATTTCTTTCTTTAGAACCTTGAAAAATGTTTCAGTGTGATACCGATAAATAGAAACTAAGTATACTATAATTCTATTGATCCAAACACGCACACAATCAATTGTTTTCTGAAAATGCACACAACCTACCCATCTGACCACTTAAAGGTAGGGCAAGTGATATTTTTTGGTATATATTGTTTTTTTTTGTTAAAGAGGTTAAAGTACTATATTCTGATAGTATTCATTGCTACAGAGCGTTTGTTCGGTCACAGGGGTCTCTCCAGGTCAGAATATAGAGCTATTTAACACTTATTTTAACCAAAGTAAATCACTTACCGTACCTTTAACATAAGTGGTCAGTTGGGTATTATTTCAAAAGTTGTTGTTGAAAAGTTGTAACATGGTAAATATACTATATTAATTTCTAGTGAGTAAAATGCATAATCTGCCATAAAATGCAAATAAAAAACTGTTCTACATTGTTCAGACCCAAATCCACCACAGGTCTCCACTCTTCAGAAAAGGCAAAGGGCTTCTCAGTGTCCCAGTCTGGTACCAGGTTTAGAGTCACTATTTGTAGGCCAATTGTAATTACCCTGTGTCAATCATATTGGGAATACAGAATTAATTTTAAAATATAACATTTTTATAAACACTCTTATGGACATGTGGTCTTGTCTGCAACCATAAATTGACTAGTCTACTATTCTTTCTGAAATGAGTTACACCTCTGCACCTGATAGTATGAATGAATACATGAAAGGAAGCGTAGGGCAACTCACTGAATGAAATCCTTGTGGTGACGTTGCCATATTTGTAGGATATTCCAACTTTGTCCTCCACAAACCAATGCTTGGTTCCACAGTAGTAGAGACCAAGGTCAGAATCAGTTACATTCTCTATCAGAAGATCAGAGGATTCACTAGATTTGTAATACTTTAAATTAGAAGGGGGATTTTGTTCATTAATTTCAAGAGTAGGTTGGTTTTTATGAGAGCAGTTCCTGAACCACACTATGGGAACTCCAGGTGGCTTTCTGCAGTCACAGGAGAGAGTGATGTTGTCTCCTGGCCTGACTGTCAACTCCACTTCGAATCCAGAGACACCTGGAACATAAAAACAATAAGAAATAAAAATAACCGCATCATACAGTACCACACACACTTTAACTCCACAGTAATAGAAGAACAACCTAAGAATGACAAGAATTCATATCAAATTACAATATAAGACCTCAGGTTTACCTAGTAGAGCAGCTAAAATCAGATGCAGCGTTGCCATGTCTGATGGTGGAACGAAGTTGACAGTGACAAAGCTCTTTGACACTGATGTCAAATATCATATGCAGGCAGACTTCTACTAAACGATAAACAAATTGTGATTGGTTGGCTGAGTGGAAAGTTTTCATGTTGTGGTTCTTTTCTATGACAACAGAGCGGTATGAAGCTTTGGCACGTTTTTGTGGTCAGTGTTTTAACATGCAGTGAAACAAACCAAAACGTTTCACCCCTCAGAATACCACAAGTCCCCAGGATTTTTTTGTGTTAGCCCAAGTGTTTTACTTATCAGTCCTAACTCAACACCACATGTTCCATTGTAGTTAGGCCTGTAAACCTGGCAGACTGATAAGTTGTGGCCAGTCCAATGCTTTTGATCTATTTGGGCAAAAGATAATTTAGGTACATATTAAATGTATATTTTGAGGCTGATAGTAAATATAAAACAGAGGCTTCAGAAAGTCCATAGTGTTGTGGTAGGGTAAATTATATTTTTTGTTAAAACAAAAAAGTGTTTTGTTAAAAAGTTAAAGCTCTATATTCTGATAGTAATCAATGTGTGTTTGTTAATAATCCCTAAACATAAGATGTTAAAACATTAAAATTGACTTATGAGAGACAAAGGGCCAGGAATGCATGTGTGTTTATACATGCATTTTTTACATTTTCTATGATATTTTCATAGATATTTAGTTATATCACAAGTACAAATTATACAACTTTTAAATACTATGCTTTTGTCCTGTTGATTTTTGCTCTGCCATGACAGACATATCAGACTTAAGGACATTCTTCAGAATTGCGATCATGTTTTTTTTGTTGTACTTGTGCGACTTTATTTAGTGTGGTAGGTTCAACTTCTCAATCATATCAGTCATTCAACCTCAAGGTTTGCAAAAGTGCAATCGCGATGTAAACCATAATAGATTCTTCAATTTGATTCTGTATAATGAGCCATGATATACTCAACATGCACTGTAGACATGCTTACATCCTCCTGTGTGATTCACATTGCAGAATGCTATGCTTTCAGCAGGTCTGAAACCACAGATAGCTCACATGTTGAGTGCTGCAGTGGCACGAAACAATGTAGCCTACAGTGTGGTTTTCCTGTGTGAACTTTATGTCAGTTCTTCACAGTTTTCTCTAACTTCTTGGAAATTGGAGAGGGTGGGCACAGAAATTGTTTTGTTTCTACATTTATTCATTACTTATTATTATTTTCGGGTGGGTGTGGGTGGGGGTTGAGTAAAGCCGGACTACTCAGGGTCCAAACAGTCTGTAGGCAGCAGCTTCCCTGGGTGGATATACTGGCCAACCACTTACGTTGGTACCATTGCACAAATAATGGTATATCGTGCACAATACAATAGAACTCTATCATTTTACAGGGCAATGTCTCTATCTGCCTGTCTTGCATGTCTCCCATTGATGCCCATGCACTTGCTCTATTTCTCTCTCTCTCTCTCTCTCTCTCTCTCTCTCTCTCTCTCTCTCTCTCTCTCTCTCTCTCTCTCGGCAGGTGCGTGCGTGCGGTTAGAAAATAAAAAGAGCGAGACTCACACTAGTGCGTTTGTGTGTGTGTGTGTGTGTGTGTGTGTGTGTGTGTGTGTGTGTGTGTGTGAGAGAGCGTGACAACATATATGGCAAATTAGTGTGAGCAACGTGTTTGTGATGTGTTGCAACTTGTTGCTTGCCTTGTCATTGGACAAGTTGATCACTTGCGACGCAAGGAGCAGGCATGTGCCGACCTGCAAACCACTTATTTTAGGAATTATAGTCTACTGCTTGGTGTTGCACTTAAGCATACAGTTAAGTGTACAGCTTAACCACAACCATAACGGCAGTGTGTGCCAGCAGCGGATCTACTGTAAGCCCAGAGAGGCCCAAGCCTAACCGCAGTTAAACTGTGCCTTCCCTCAGCCAGACAGCTTTTTGTGTATTTACTATGAATATCACCCCTAGTCTCAAGGCCGACAGACAGCTTAAAGGGCAAGACCACTTTGGCAGAGGTTTGGGTTGTGTAGTTACCTTGCCATGATGTAACTCCTAAGGTGGACAAGAAATCTAAAATAATTGCTCCATTGTAGAAATTGATAATTTAAAATATGCTCCTCATTGACTTACATTGTACGGTAAAACAGATCTCGACTCAAAGTCACTCTTTTAGCACATAAATGAATACAAACAAAGTTGATTCAGACAATATAGAACATCACCAAACCCAGTACTGTTTTTTTTTTTTTTTAATAAAAATGTTAACTTCCTGTTGATTTTGCTATTTTATTAAGAAGAAAACCTGGACTGGATTCGCGGATCCGGATCCGGATCTTCAAAATCAGCAGGAAGTAAACATTTTTATAAAAAAAAAAACAGTACTGGGTTTGGTGATGTTCTATATTGTCTGAATCAGCTTTGTTCGTGTTCGTTCACGTGCTTAAAGAGTGACTTTGAGAGCTGTTTTACCGTACAATGTAAGTCAATGAGGAGCACATTTTGAATTATCAATTTCTAATCAATGGAGCAATTATTTTTGATTTCTTGTCCACCTTTGGAGTTACATCATGGCAAGGTAAATACACAACCCAAACCTCTACCAAAGTGGTCTTGCCCTTTAAGCCTTACATCTATTCTCCCTCTACATCCTGCGTCTGGAGGATGAATCTTCTGAGTTCCAATGTGTATTCTCAGAATGCATTATGATTATGTGTGATTAAGTGTCTGTCTGTCTCCCCCATTCACAGAACCGGTTTGCTACGTCATGACATACACACACAAGGTCCAGGCTCCCGGCTTCATTCTTGATTTTTTTCCCCCTTGAGACACAGCAATGGACAGCAAACTTATTTTCGACGCGAGGGCGCTCAAACCTGTACCACCACCGCCTAAACCTACATCAGCAATTGCGCCAGGAGTAGCTCTACCGACCCTGTTAGGCTCACCACCACCCACACTGGGGGAGAACGCAGAGCCTGTTGCTTTTGCATTCATTCATACGGTGCCCACAACCCTTGGATGCCAATGCCAATCATCTACCAACTATTGTAGCCTATATCTAAGCTAAAACATAAATGTAGGTCGCCTACATATTTCGATAATTTCTGGTTATTTGAAGAGGTTAATCAACTCTCTCCAGCTGTCAGCTATCAGTCTGTAGGGGGGGGGGGGGGGGGTTACCACGTATTTGGCAGGCCTTACCGATAAAGACGTCCTGGCTCCGTGTCTGCCTCTGAGGATATCCTGTCTTATAGCCCATCTGACTCTCTGTGACCACACAGACACCACACCGTGACCTACATACAGGCATACAGGCGCGCACACACACATACATACAGTACATCATGGATTACATACGTACTCCCTTAGCATAACCTCAGAAACAAAGACACAAGAAACCATATCTTAAAGCATGAATGATTATATTGTTGCAACAATGAAGACAAGACTTGGTAGACACTGGTACAAAACGACCCTCATGTGAGTGACAACCAGCCCCTATTTACTATCGAAAACAATGATTTCCAAACTATGGGTCGGGACCAATTTGTGTGTCGCGGACACATTTTTATGGGTATTTTCCCCCCCGTTTCCTACAAAAAAGATTACAAAAAAACGTCTATTGGGAGACATCAAATTTCTCTTTTGGGTCTCAAGCAAAAAAGTTTGGGAACCACTGATCTAAAACCACCATGTGACAACAAATTCTACGTATGGTACGATTCTATTCATGCACTTATAATCTGCTTT
This sequence comes from Gymnoscopelus microlampas, assembly GCF_963454915.1. NCBI lineage: Eukaryota > Metazoa > Chordata > Actinopteri > Myctophiformes > Myctophidae > Gymnoscopelus > Gymnoscopelus microlampas. Next base: position 10,499,296 of record NC_139951.1, read on the forward strand.
GACATCTAGATCTGTACTGACAACAACACATGGTAGCAGGTTTAGTAGCCTAGTTCACTGGTCCAGGCCACAGGTCACTAGATACAAAGTATACATTACACACACACACACACACACACACACACACACACACACACACACACACACACACACACACACACACACACACACACACACACACACACACACACACACACACACACACACACACACAGATTGTATTTTCCAAATGGACAATCTTGGCATACAGTATCTTAATACAATTCAGTTTTTAATGATGTACTTATTCCAGTCTATGTAAAGAGGTTTTACCACATTGTTATGTTGTCCAAGGCTGAGTAAAGACACGCACATGCATGCTTATCAGGTGTTTATGCTTTGTGTCTTGCTCTGTCAGTGTGTCATCATACCACACAAACACCCCCTCCGTTAGTGTGCCCTGAGTCAAACCAGTTTTCACAGAGAGTGCTCATCTGAAAACCAGATTTGGACTGTAAAAAAAAAAGGGCAAGATATATGCAGAGTGCAAGAACCCATCAGGCTTTTCCTGGGTACAATAACTTCAAAAACAGGTTCACCACAAAAAAAAAAAAGATTTGGGGGGGAGTGGGTCTATAATCTTTTGGTCTAGTTGCAGCAAAAATGTTGTAATTCAAATAACATCAGAATATCAAAGTGCACACAAGCTCTCTCAATGTCAACCAGTTCAGCCTTTTCTCTGTATATGTCAGGCTGTCACTGTTCTTTAACTGTGTGGCAACAGAACACTAGTATAAAGGCTCTAAAAAAACAGCTGCCAAAGTAATCTTTCCAGTCAGTAGACTTCATGGCTAAACATTAAAACATTTACAGCACTGCACAGTACTTTAGTGTCACCATGTGGAGAAGCAACATATCATTTGCGGTTCATATTCATTATATCTATTTTTTTGCTCTAAATCATCAAAGACCCTATACTGCTTATAACAGTCTGACACGTGCACCCCTGCACGCAGGCATGACTTACAGACAAAGACACACATTTTCAAACACTCTGTGGTTTAGTAAGGCATAAGTATGCCTTCAGCATCCTAGTCGCCGAGATGAGAAGTCGCATGAAGACGCGCTCTCCGCGCTCCTGCTTGGAGACGCGCTCTCATGGCAACATATTTGCCAGTTTTTCACTGGATTTACTCTTCATTTTCATCCTTTTGTGGACGACGGATTCATTCCATGAATATCCACAAAATCTACACCTGATGGAGACAGAAAAGGGTAATCCACGGGAAATGAAAAACGAAAAACACTCGGACTTCTACCTACTCGACGACACTACAGAATCAAAACATCTGGGGTTTGCAGCTGGAGCTCTCCATATGCTCCTAGCCATGGACTCGACTAGAAAGTACGCGCCCCCGACAGGACGCATGGACCGAAGATTTTTAATCATCCTTTTTCTTCTCCTGTCGGGTGATATCCACGTTAATCCAGGCCCAGTTACCACCAGGCAAACTTCTGCCCGTCTGGCGAGAGAGGCAAACTTGGCCAACGAAGCTAGCGCTGCTAACGTTGCTATCGTTGCCAGCGACAACGTCGCACAACAACAACAACTCCACGCCGCTAGCTCTCGGTCCCAACAAGCCAACGCACCCTCGGACCACTACGACACCGCAGCTGTACTTGACGCACCACGACGCGCGACGGAGAGACGCTGCGCAACGGAAGAAACCTATCCACGGACACATCTGGCGTTTCCAGGCGGCACACGGACCAGGATGGACCCCCGTGGACACAGACGAAGGCCCCCCTCAACCCCCCATCCCCCCATCCCCCAAGCCCCACAGCTGGTTGCTTACCAACAAGAACCAGACGATGCCCAACCCCCCACCCCCCCCCCAACCCCCACAGATGGCCGCGTACAGCGAAACAGAGGCTTTGATGGACGCTAACACCTCAACACCCCCCTCCCCCCCGACACTGCTCCTCTCTGTGGACTGTTTTATGATGGTAAGGTTGACATTTTAACTTTCTCTGAAACGAAACTTGATCATACGATAGATGATACTGATATTGAGATTGAAAACTACAAACTTTTCAGAAAAGATAGGAACAGAAACGGGGGCGGCGTATGCATGTATGTACACAAAGACAATGTCTGCATCCTTCGCGAAGACCTGAATGATGCAGACATTGAAGCTGTGTGGGTCGAGATCATTTTTGAAAATGCTAAACCTGTGCTAGTCGGTACCATATACAGACCTCCTAACCAGACTGATTTCTATGATAGACTTGATGAATGTTTAGCTAAAGTGGACAATGAGGAGACAGTACTTCTTGGTGACTTTAACACTGACATGCTCCGTAAGGAAGCGTCAGTGTTTAAGTCATTCAAGGGGTTTTGTAATCGGCACTCACTCCACCAGCTGATCACTCAGCCCACAAGGCTGTGTGTTTCCACTCAAACTATCATAGATCTCATTCTAACAACGGACAAGGACAAAATCCTCAATAGTGGTGTTTCTACCTGTGGCATATCTGATCATAACATGATCTTCTGCACCAGAAAGAAACGTAAACCTAAGACCGGTTACCACCAAACAGTCACGATCAGAGACCTCAAAAACTACAAGAGTGAGGACTTAGATCACAGACTGGAGGAACAGGATTGGTCCGACGTTCTAAACAGCACACAGGTAGACGAATCTTGGCTTGGTTTCAAAACCAAATTCATTCAAATTTTGGACAGTGTGGCTCCCATGAAAACCATCAGGGTCAAAACCCGCTCGGTTCCATGGATGAATTCGGATATCCTTACTACCATGAAAGTCAGAGACAAAAAGTGTTCTGACTATCATAAAAGTAGGATCAAACTTGCCAAAAGCTTCAATAAAGGTCTCGAATCCCACGTAGCGAAACTCAAAAAAGAGAAAAACATGCTAAGAAACAAGGTTAATGGCATGCTGTTGTTAGCAGAAAAAAGCTACCTCGATGGCAAAATTGAGGAAAATCAAAACAAACCACGTGAGCTCTGGAAGCTATTCAACAACCTACTAGGCTGCAGCAAGAAATTGAAAACCAGGTTTACAAACATAAACCTCAAGGTGAATGACACTCTCATTTCATCCAAACGGGAAGTGAGTAAAATCCTCAACATATTCTTCACGACCGTGGCCTCAGAGTTAGTTGAAAAACTACCCCCTCACTCTGGGAGTCATGGTGGAGAGTATGTTGATTCATTTTACGATAAACAGGGTGTACGCAAAGATGATTTTAAACTCTCCCCTGTGTCAACAGATGAGGTGTTTAAAAAATTGAGTGCACTCCAACAACACAGAGCCACAGGTCCCGACAACATCCCCGCTAAATTTCTAAAAGACTCAGCCGCCTCCATTGCCCCAATCATTACCCACATAATAAACCTCTCCATCATACAGGGACGGGTCCCTAACGACTTCAAAAAAGCAAGAGTGACCCCTCTGTACAAAAAAGGAAACCAATTAGACCCTGGCAACTACCGCCCTATTTCTATTCTTAGCTCCATCTCGAAAGTCATGGAAAAAATAGTCTATGAACAGGTTGATAAGTACCTTG